>NW_017307296.1:257395-270794 GCF_000935625.1 Nanorana parkeri
CCCCCCCCCCCTGCACTGGAACGGACTGGACTGGTGTGAACAGAGCCCAAAAATCACATACAAATGCATTGGGATGCATTTTTGGTGAGGAAGAAAAATGTAACGTACCGCATCTGATCCGGACATGGTGTGAATGGGCCCTCAATGAATACAAGTGCGGTGACTTCACTGCATTTGTAGTCCATTCGTTCGTACTGAATGTCTGAACTGAGGTACAGACATGGAGGGGAGGAATAATCTGCAGAGGTCAGAGCATTGCCCCAGAGATGCACCGATCGCGGTTGCAATGCTTCATGGCTCCAATGCAAAAACAAATGTAAATGTGTTTCTTTTATGAATGTGTTCCGGTATTTCTTTTTACATAAAAGATGGACTTTACCTTTAAATGAGCGACAGCTGAAGAGCAAAACTGGAATTTGGAATTCTGTACACAGCGCTAAAGGCAAACCTCTCTCTCTCTCTCTCTGATTGGCCAGACTGACAAATCTGCCGGCTCAACAGCTGAAATGAGTCGCACCCTCCGGAGGAAAACAATCTGCCGTGTTTTTCATGTAAAACCTACTGAACCTTCACCTGATACAGTTATTTTTCTGTGAAGCCGTGCGGGGGAAACAAGCCGTGTTTTGCTGCTGTTTTCTTGCGCGGAGGGGAATAAATAGTTGGACGGCGCTCCGTCTCCCGGACACAGGATGCCGTATCTAGTAAACAGTCTCCGTCACCGCAGTGCCGTCACCGGTGTCACTCGCATACACAGGCTCAGGTGTACACAGCAACGGTATTTTGACAACTTCACAAAACCAGTTGTTACGCGTCCTGTTGCTGGTGCCGCAGGATAATTATTATTATACAGGGTTTATACAGCGCCAACAGTTTGGGCAATATAAGGAAGACATTACAATACAATTCACGACAAGATGGTAAGGAGGCAGGGGCGTCCCGAGGCTGGGTGACACCCGGAGCGGTAACCGAGTGTCACCCCTCCGAGACGTCACTGCGCATGAGCATGAAGTCACCACGCGCATGCGTGATGACGTCATTGCGCACGCGCGGCAGTATTCTGATACCTGCCGGCGGCCATCTTGGTGATGGACGCCGGCAGAGAGAGAAGGGGACAGTCACCCGGCGGGATAAGGTATGCCGCCGGGTCCCCTCCTCTCTCCTGATACTGTCGGGCATTCGGTCCATGACCGAGCGCCCGACTTTTCAGAGGGGGGTGACACCAAAATGACTGTGAGTCATTTTGGTGTCACCCCTCCAATGGTGTCACCCGGGTTCGGGCCGCACCCCCCGCGTGACGCCACTGTAAGGAGGGCCCTGCCCCTGAGGGCTTACAATCTAAAAGGGAGGGGGAAGTGATACATGAGGAGGTAGCTGTGTGGGGATGAGTTGTATGAGAACGTGATGGTTGAGTGGTTAGGTTGAGCTGGGATAGGCTTCCCTGAAGAGATGAGTCTTAAGGGATCGACTAAAGGCAGTCAGAGAAGAGAGATATAGAATAGTCAAGGATGGAGAGACGGAATCTTTCCAGACAAGTAGGTCTAGGTGACGTCGCTGAGATGTAGGTGTGCGGACGCCACTGCGTATGCAAGGGTAATGTCAGCCGCGATCGACTTTTATATCCCAAAATCGATATTAATAATAATATTAGAGATTTATATCGCGTCAGTAGGTCGTGCAGCATTTGATAACATCAGGAAGACATTACAGTTACAATACACAATGTGATACATTCGGAAACATGGCTCTGGCCAAAGGAGGTTACAATCTAAAGCTGGGCATACACGGTTATGCTTTCTTCGTTCAACCTGCAGGCTGAAGGAAGAAAATATAACAGATTCCTCCATCATCGCTTACAAGTGTGGATGGAGGAATCCCCTGCAGCCGGCGGCCACTGTCAGAATACCCAAAGGAAGCCAGCAGCTGATTAGCAATTTTCCAACTTCCTCCGTCAATCAGCTGATCAAAGGATGCCAGGCGGAAGGGTGCTGACAGGGGCACCCACTGTGCGAATTTCACACCATGTACCTAAGTAGTGTAGGAAATAGTTAAAACCCCTTCAGGTTTTTTTTTTACCTGTAGGCACAACAGGAAGTGAGAAGAAATCTCTCCAAAGGAAGGGAGATACCCTCTAAGTTGTCACCAGAACAAGTGTCCCCATTGGAAGATTTACACTCTACTCCTGTTTTGGTGACAACAGGAATAAGCTTAGGTTTTGGAGTGAACCTGAGCTCCTCTAAAACTGGAAGGAAGCTGCTTCTGCTTCCTTCTGGGGAATTCTCCGTCCACTGCTGCATGTAAGCAAAAGGGACGGGATGCTGTGAGGTCATTGACCTTATATGCCAATTTGGCTATATTTGGTTAATGACATTAACCTAAAATGACCTTATAAGGTCAATGATGTCAGCATAAGTATTCCAGCCCTTTGTTTATGTGTAGTGGCGGGGGCAGGGAACGCCCTGGCCTGCAGCTAATAGGGTGGGTGGCCCCAGGTCCCTTGCAGGTTCAGAGGAGCTCAGGTTAGGACTGGGTCAGGTCCAAGCCAGAGCTCCTCTCAACCTAAAAGGAAGCTCCTTCCACTGCCGCCCAATCAGCTGTGGCCAAAAATTTTCCTGCACATAAACTAAAGGGGGAGATGCTGTGATGTCATAGACCTTATATGGTCACAGGTTTGGTTAATGACATTGACCTCATATGGCCGGACCGCATAAGGTCAATAATACCTACAGAAGCATCCCACCCCTTTGTTTATGTTCAGCTGCAGGCAAGGAATTCCCCGGCCCGCAGCCGATTGGGTGGGTGGTCCCGTGTCCCTTCTAGATGTGTGGAGTATGAGCTCAAATCTGAAAGGAAGCTCCTTCCACAGCTGCACAATCAGCCATGGCTGGGGAATTCCCTGCGCGTAGCTGCATGAAACCAGTGGGGTGGGATGCTGTGATGTCATTGACCTTATATAGACGCATGGCTATATTTGGTCAATGACATGTTGCCGAAATACCAGATAAATGTGGTGAGGAGTGACACTGAATGAAGCACAACGGCCTGCCCTGTCTCATAACCTACGGAACTCGCTTCCAAAGGGGACCTGTCCTGTTAGAATTATGACGTCAATGCCAACTTGCTTTTAAAATGTGCAGGCCATCATCCTGATCTGGGATTCACTACGTGACATGAGTCACTGAGCTGGAACAAGCATGCAGCCAGTATAGTGTGAACTTCTGTACTACATACACACTCAAGGTCAGTGACTCATTAGTGAATCAAGGATGAGAAGCCCCGAGTCTCACACGGGACTACTGCACAGATCTGGAAGAAATACACAAAGCTCACTGAGATTCCAGAAGAAGACACATGACTCTTGTATGAGGACAATATTTGGCTATCCCGGAGTTCAGCTTTAAATGACTCCTCTGCCAAGGTCTTATACTCCCCTGCTCATGATTCGGGCAGATCTTTGTTACCCACAGGGAACCGCACAGCTGCCACAGGAAACTGTCATGGCCGACTCCAAAGCCTTCTGTGCACGGGCAGACAAAAATCCAGACAACTTCTTTGAAAAGACCATCCATCCATCGTTGGGTCACATGGGCTCTTAGAAATACACAGAAGACTTTGGGGTCAACCGTGAGATTTTTTTAAAGTGGCAACTGTGTGGTTAACCTTGAGCCACCATTCATAGATCTGCCAGGATGGTGGACCTTCTTGAAGACCTTGGGGGTAGGGGAATCATGGAGAACCCTATTGAATGTCTACATTTTATTAATGGGGTGCAGTTAGGCTTAAAAGTAAAGGTGTGAGATTTGTATTTATTCATGTGTTACTGCTTTACTACTATACTGAACTACCCGGTGCCGGCAGCATGCCAGGGGAGGGCTGAAACCCCTGTCAGTTTATTTTTTGCTGTCTGTGACCTGTTGTGGAGATTTCCCTTTACTTCCTGTTTTGAAGACCCAACAGGAAGTGAGATGATTTCCCATTAGTTTCTGTCTGGGTGGACAGAAACTCCAGAGTCTCACCGGCTTGAGAAAACAAAAGGTTTCAGAAATGCGTCACCTGGTAAACCGGAAGAGAATACTATGGCTCTGTAGATTTTTTTCCAGGCAGCAGTGGTGCCGTTCTATTAACTTCTTGAAGAAGAACGTTCCCTGGTTGTGCCACTGCGGCAACTGGACTATTTGACTGTTAGGGCTAGTTCACACCAGACCCAGTGCGTTCCTGCCCAATTGGTGCCGCAACGCACTGGATCGCATTCCGGCCGGCTCACTTTGTTTTGGGGTGGGAGGGGGAGTGGCGGTGCATTGAAGTGAATGGCACCATAGCAACACCCTCTGGCCGCAATGCGATCGCCGCACCAGAACACGTGGCACATCAGTTGCCTGCATTCCGGTCCGGTGCAGTCAGAAAAAATGCTGCAAGCACTATTTTTTTTTGACTGCACCAGAACTCAGGCACTGATATGTCACGCGTTCCGGTGCGGGCAATCATACTGCGGGCCAGAGGGAGTGGCTGTGGTGCCATTGACTTCAATGCACCGCCACACCCCCTCCCGCCCAAAAACAAAGTGAGCTGGCCGGCATGCAATCCAGTGCGTTCCGGCACCAATCGGGCCGGAACACACTGGGGTTGGTGTGAACTAGCCCTTAGCCTTGCCAATGGCCACAGTGCAGGGGCTCTCCAGTGTTGCGTTGTGGGTGGTATACAAGTGCGCCTTCTGACAACCTTTCTGATTTCGATAAGATTTTGTTACAATGTATACATGTATATCTTTATATCTTGTCACTTTGTAGCATGCTGATCATCCATGTTGCATGATCCATGTTGGCAGAAGAGCTGCAACACACGTGTTTTACTCATCTGATCTGTACTTCATTTTTAGGTGTATATAAACCCCAACAATGGACTTCTTTTAATTGCTCATTTTTGGTCTAATAAATACGTGATGAGAGGGATTTGTTACATCTGTTTATTAAGGTCAAAAAACACCTGCCAGAAATCTTGTGAGCTGATAGCGTCCTGCGCTCTCTGCCTATGCTGATTGTTATCACTTACATTGTTCCCAGCCATCTTTGAGGACTATATACCCACACCGCTCTATGTTATAAAGAATATGAGAAGGACCGAGATCCGTAGTCCTGTCTTGTTTGTGTTGTTCTGATACAGAAGGGTGAGCGTTGCCACATTAGGACGGGGCAGCCAGTGTTCCGCGGCACTTCCCTCCATATGAACCTGAGCCTAGGAGAAGAGTCTGCAGGAGTCTGAACATTGTACCCGGGACACACCAATGGTGGCTGCAATGCTCTGCAGGCCTGAATGCAAAAATGCAATAAATGGGCATCTTTTATTTTCTCCATGTTGTGCATTTATTTATTTTTTTCAGAAAGTGGACTATAAACCGCTGAAAAGCAAAAGAATACAATCATCAACGTATCCCTGAGCGGGATCGGAACGCGCCCCTCGCAATCTGGATCCCCCTTCAGCGGTTTGGCAGTTAGTCTTTTAGATGGAAATGAGCCGTGTTATTTCCTCCCGTCGCCGGCCTAGTACTGAAGCAGACAACATCTGGAGAAGTTGCCTGTTGTAGCCAATCAGCTTCTCTCTTCAGTTTGCTCAGTTAAGATGTGTAAATGAAAGAGAGAAGCTGATTGGTTGCCATGGGCAGCTGCTTCAGATTTTGTCTGCTTCAGTTTTGATAAATTCCCCCCATTGTGCCTCTTTTATGCATGTGTGGTTGCATCATCATATAAAGGTAGACCCGCGCGCGTCATCCAGGACAGTCATTCCCAGCAGAAAGCACATCCAGTGCATTCCTTGCTAGTACATTTGCAGTGCAGATCTGTCAAGTTTTGGCCCGAAACCAAGTGGGATTAGGTTACATAATTTAGACTTCAATGGAAGGTAAACAATTACAGGGCCAGGACTCAGCACACCCAGAGATTAAACCGTGAGCCGGTATGACAGCTGACATGCACCTCATCTCAATGGAGGAGCCATCACTTATCATGCTGCAAGATGATGTCCCCTAACCCCGGCCACACCAGGGAGGGGGGGGGGGGCTTCTATCCCATAGGACCACTGAGGACAGAGGACCAGTCCACCCCGGTGCATTATGGGAAGGAGATAGGCCTGGCGGTAATCACCGAACTCTCTGCACAGACACAAAATGGGATCTCGACATTAAAGAGAACCAGTAATGACCGGCATTATGCAATAATCTGAATGTTCATCCATAAATCATAACAAATGTGCGCGATAGGATCATATTTGTAGAGTTATTTTTAGTGTTTGGTGACTTGTGTGGAGGAATAATTGTAAAACACGGAATGACCCCCCTAGAGCCCATTCACACGCATTTCTGCGCATCGCTGATAAGCTAGGAACCCATTCAAGATTAATGGACCCCAATGCAACTTAATGCGTGAAATAATAGCTCTGTGCCTCCCTGGTGCGTTGCGGTCCATTGTAATGCTGTTGAATTCTGGACATGTATTGGGGTCCCATTCAAAATTAACACATGCATGGCACGCTACCATGCACTGCGGCGACCCATGCAATTTGACGCTGCAACATGGTATTGTGAATGAGCTCTTATAAATATATTGCAAGCATGTTTCTCATTTTGGTTAGAGGAAGGATTAGTTATAACCCAGGCACTGTTTTATTGCTGTCTGGGTCCCATTAAAGAGGTTCACCTTCACTTCCTGCCTCAGATACATAATGCCCTTCAGTGTGTGGTCGGTGTGGTGTGTGGTGTGTGGTGTGTGTGTGTGTGTGTGTGTGTGTGTGTGTGTGTGTGTGTGAATTAAGGCAAAAACTAATGTTCCTAATATATTTTCTATTCAGAGTGAATGTACTGCAATGGAATACCGCATTATGACCACTAGATGGAGCAGATGAGCATGGAAAATAAGTATTTTAGCTCCATCTAGTGGCCATAATGTGATATTACATTACAATACATTTGACTTGAAAAGAAAATATATTAAGAACTTTCGTTTTTTTCCTCTGTTCACAGAGAACGAACGTTCACAGATATTTATACTGCGAATTGTTTGTAAAGAGACCCCTAGGTCACCAAACGTAATCGAGTGAAGAATCAATCACTGTCATTTAAAACACATGGACCTGCAGAGAATGTTTGCTGAATGTCAGATTCTCTGTGTCATATATATGTCCCTAGGCTTTACCCTGCCTGATCTCATGCTGATAACACACTCCATCTCATGAGTGATACTGGCATGTTGGCAGTGCAACAACAACTGCTTTAACAAGACCGCTCACTGCTGCTCTCTTTTCTTGTGCAGCGTGACTGGTCTTGCCTCCGCCCCCTCCTGTAATAAAGACTGCTCACTGTTGCTCTCGCCTTGTGCAGGGTGACTAGTCTTGTCTCCGCCCCCTCCTGTAATAAAGACCGGTCACTGCTGCTCTCGCCTTGTGCAGGGTGACTAGTCTTGTCTCCGCCCCCTCCTGTAATAAAGACCGGTCACTGCTGCTCTCGCCTTGTGCAGGGTGACTAGTCTTGTCTCCGCCCCCTCCTGTAATAAAGACCGGTCACTGCTGCTCTCGCCTTGTGCAGGGTGACTAGTCTTGTCTCCGCCCCCTCCTGTAATAAAGACCGGTCACTGCTGCTCTCGCCTTGTGCAGGGTGACTAGTCTTGTCTCTGCCCCATCCTTTAGTTTTATATAGACAATCAACTGGGCCCCTCCCACAGCTCTGCTCTCTGCACAGGCTATTTACAGCACGTGATGATGTCATTGCCACTTTTACAAGGTATTATCTGGGTATGCGAAGGCATTTGGCGCACACAAAAAGATTGACATCCTTTGCGATTACAGAGATCAGCTTTAAAAACAACAGCGTTCGCCAACTGCCTTCCCGCGTCTGTGGGTATGAACTCTCTGCACAGTTCTCAGCAACCAATCAGCTTCTCCCTTTCATTTCCAACTCGCCTCTAGACGCATGAAGAGAAAAATCTGATTCCCGCGCACATTGCGTTCCCGCTTTTGATCTGTCGAGCGTGGCTGCTGACAGGATTCCCAGCAAATAAAAGTACAATTCCCATTCAGGCCGGACTGTTCATCCCAGTGAAGGAAATGTGCGTCCAATAAACAGATAATTTAATAAAGATGGCGGCCTCCCCCCTTCCCGCCCCTCCCCCCCTGGCCCTGACATTCTGTGTTCCCCGGAATGGCGCTCTCGTCCTGGGAACACAGTCTGGGAACGTTTGGATTTTCAGGATCTCTCCTCCCCCCAATGTACACGGAGAGCCGTCTCGCTCCCTGGAGCTTTGCTGTCTACGACTGGAAGTACAGATGATCCGTGTGAGAATCCTCGGGAGGTGAATGTTCTCCCACGTGTGAATGTGACAGATAACCCTGCGCTGACTCCTGCGTCTATCTCACAGCCATCTGTGGCCGGGTTCACACCTCACCGCCCAGATGCATCGCAATAAACCACGCACATTTTGTTTTCTTGATGTGCTGGCAATGCACATCAAGGGCCAAGAAAACGTACCTGCACCTTTTCCGGCAGCGCGTCGCACCACGGCGCAACTTTTTGGGGGGTTTTCGACTGTCAGATTGGTTGCTTTATTCTATAAATTGGGGGGAATTTATCAGAACTGGAGCAGCTGTGCATGGCAACCAATCAGCTTCTCTCTCCAGTTTGTTCAGTTGAGATTTGAAAATGAAAGAGAGAAGCTGATTGGTTGCCGTGCACAGCTGCTCCAGTTTTTGTCTGCTCCAGTTTTGAGAAATTCCCTTCATTATGATTAACGCATGTTGGTGCATTGTAGCTTACCTCCATAGGTGAGGTGCGTCGGCGTGCCTTTTCAGAATAAATAGCACCGCATTGCACCAACGCAAGTAGCGAGCGGTGCCGCACACATCCCCTCGATGCAGATATGTGAAGCCAACCTGCATTGCACTATTTTTTGCAATTGTAGCGCACTTGAACACGGGACATTGCGGTACCACGTATTCCGGTGGGGGAGACCGCACTAGGTATTTGCGGTGCCACTGAAATGAATGGCACCGCCACGCTGCCTCCCGCCCCAGAACACAGGGAGGTTCTGATTAAGCGGTCCAGTGTGTTCATGCCACAGGACTTTGAGATGAACACACTGAATGGTGTGAACAGACCCTTAAATAAGGGCTCTTGCACGCTGGCGGTGGCGCCCATACAGCGTAAATGTTGGCATTCTCCACTGGCGGAGAGCCCCGGGTGCAGCGTACAGCCTCATGTGAAAGTCAATGGCTGTACGCCAGGGGTGGGCAGACTCCGGCCCTCCAGCTTTTGTAGAACTACAAGTCCCACGAGGCATTGCAAGATTCTCACAGCCACAGGCATGACTCCCAGAGACAGATCCATGATGGGGTTTGTAGTTCCACCACAGCAGGAGGGCCGGAGATTGTGCACCTCTGTTGTACGCTGTTGTCAGATTGGGTGCATCTAAGATTTTATTGTCCATGCACACGCACAGGATATACCCTCTGGTATAGGTCGGCTCTTCGCTAGGGTTGCCACCTGTCCAGGATTCACCCGGACAGTTCGGGTTTTGAATGCATTGTCCAGGAACAACTCATTCTCCCCCAAAAAAGTATGCGCGTCGCTTAAATGTGTTTCGGTTTTGCTTGAAGAAAAGGTGGCAACCCTACTCTACGCAAACCCGTGCATGTGCATGGACGTAAAACCTCGGGTCCACCCAGTCCCCGACCAAAATTTTATGTCCATGTGCATGGGGTGGGTTTACATAGTGCCAGCGTATGCTGTACTGCCATTGACATTAATGTGAGGCTGTACGCTGCAACTGGGGCTCTGCGCCAGCGGGAATACGCAGTGTATGGGAGATGCCGCCTGTGTGCATGAGCCTCTGTGCTGACCCTCTCCATGCACCAGTGCGGTCCCCAACTTTCTCCTTGGATCAGCACCGACCATTTCCAGTGAGCCCAGCTTGTGGTTCAGGCGTCCCCCTGAATGTGGCACACCATTACAAAGGCTGGGCTCATAGTGCTCCAGGGGTGAGCGCCGTTCAGTCCTGGAAGAATGCACACCCCCTGCTAGAAGAAGAGGAAGCTGCCATGGCGTCACCCAATCAGCTGCAAAACTGCAGGAAAACTAAGTATAGCACGGGTGGGCAGCTCCGGCCCTCCAGCTGTGCTTTAACTACAAACCCCAGCATGCCTCTGCCTCTGAGAGTCATGCCTGCAACTGTCAGTCATGCAATGCCTCATGGGACTTGTAGTTCTACAACAGCTGGAGGGAGTTGCCCACCCCTGACGTTTTTTCTTAATAAAAATATCCTAGTGGGGCTTTGGCGGGGTGGGGCAGATGAGGGTTGAAATGCCGGAGTTACGCTTTAAAATGTAATCAACCCATTGTAAATAAAGTGTATGTCTAGCTGGCAATGTACATGCACTCCATCAGTGGTCACATGACACCTCTCAGTGCTCGTTTGCTGATGGTGACGACAGCGGATCATGCCTGTGTAATGTGTGTTTGTGAAATGACCACTTGTAGTCTGTGTACCAGGGTGACAACACAGGAGTGCAATAGGGAGGCAAGGACAGGGTGTTGTCACCCTGTAACAGGAAGTGCCTGAACAAGGACCATCATGGCGGGATCAGTAGGAAATATTATAAGGAAGATGGAGATTTGAAAAGGAATAAAAGTGGCTTTTGATATTAAGATGCTAATCTTGCAATGAGATTGTAGCGATTGGGTTCACATCTACTTTAACTTAGAGAAAAAAAGAAAAAATGACTAGAGATGCTTCTTAAACCATTGGCAAGAATCGTTTTCCCACCCACACAGTAACTGACAGACCTTGTTCAATACTACAGCACCCCGCGATCCCGAACCCGCACTGCGTATTGCCCCCCTTTCACACGCGTTGTCACCTGAGTTCACCTCTGTCCTTGTGTCATCCCTCAGGCTGCATGTCAGGGTGCCGATAGGGCGGGGGAGGGGACACCGTGTGAAATTGTCATTTATGAAATACGAGTCTGCACATAAAAGACGAGAGAAATGCTGCAATGCAGCTCCATCGCCAACTACCAATAATAATAGTCTGAGCTTATAAAAGGAACATAAAGCAGACGAGGACGCCATCGCTCACCGGGCAACTTTATCCTCAGACGGCTTCCAATAAAAATGAAAAATGTGATTGAACCGGCAGCTCGGCGTCTGATTTTGTCAAACAAGGAGAAGAATTTCCGGGCCCGTTGGGACGCTGGCATCTGGGCACGTTGTGTTAATCCTCGTACATTAACATAGTCATGAACCAGAGCCCGAGGCTGAGGGGGGCCCAGTGAGATCTGGGGGTCTATTCACAAAGCTGCCGAGGGCAGCCGAGTGAATGACCGATCAGAAGTGAAGTGAGCCGAATAGTTGGGTTGGGGGCGCCCTGGAATTTTTTTTGCACCAGGCCCCTTTGTTCCTGAGGTCCACCACTGAACATGGTGCATCAATGCTTGTTTCTTTGCGTGTTAACGTGCGTAGCATTAAGGCGAACCATTTAAATGGCAATGCAGCAAAGTGTCCAAAAAAAGGACCATGCAACATTTCTGGCAACATTACTATGCTTTGGGCGCATTGCAGCTGCGTTGCCTTAGTGTGTTGCAGTGCCATTCAAAAGAAATGGCATAGCAATGTACTAACACAGAGGCGTCCCGAGGCGGGGTGACACCCGGTGCGGCTATCGGGTGATACCCCGCAGTGACGGCATCGCGTACGCGCGTGATGACGTCACGCGCTGTACTGCTGTTACCTGCCGGCGGCCATCTTGGTGATGGACGCCGGCAGAGAGAGGAGGGGACATCACCCGGCGGGATAAGGTATACCGCCGGGTCCCCTCCTCTCTATCGAGCTACTGTCCCTTGACCGAGTGCCCGACTTTTCAGAGGGGGGTGACACCAAAATGACTGTCAGTCATTTTGGTGTCATCCCTCCAATGGTGTCACCTTGGTGCAGCCCGCACCAACCGCACCCCCCTTGTGATGCCACTGCACTAAGATGTATGCACTTAAAGGAGAACTATGGGGTCAGTGTTTTTCCCCATAGTTCTCCTTTAGGGTAACGGGAGGACACAAACTAGCGTCCTCCCATCACCCTAAGCTCAGTATACCGCAGAGCCAGCTGCGTGAGTGACAGCTGGCTCTGCCTATCTAGAGGCAGAGCCGGCTGTACCCGCCCCTCCCCCGTCCATTCCGCCAGTCAGCGCTGGCAGATCGGAGCGGGGAGGGGGAATCCAGCCCCTCCCCCTGTCACGGTAGAGAGCCGTGACAGGATCGAGAGGTGAGCGAACCCGGTATGTGTTCCCTCACCTCCCGATCTAGTGAGCCGACCTGTGACAGTCTCATTGTCACAGGTCGGCTAGAACTATGAGGTGAGTGAAAAGCACTCACCTCATAGTTCTCCTTTAAGTGCCTTGGGATAATGTACTCGTTAACGTGCACCTGAAGGGTGTGAATGGGCCCTTAAAAAATTAAGTAGATTCCTCTCCACCCCTCCAACATCCTGTTGGACAGGCAGTGATGGGAAATCTCTCTATTGGCCATACCTCCACCCCACCTGAAGCTGACACTGGGCACCAGGCAGCATATTTTGAATGTCTGCTCGGCATGAGAACTGACAGTGCTGCGCTATGGGGGAGCCTCTCACCTAGTGCAGTGGAAAGAATGCGGCGACCCACTGAACATGGGGTCACGACCCACCAGTTGAGAACCAAGGTTTTAAAGGGAAGCTTTCCCTTTAAAGCAAAGATCACTCCGGCATGCAGCAGTTTAGTAATACAGAACCTATGTCAGTGCTACGAGCACACACTGGTATGACTGGCACCAGAACACTGATTTTTCTGTCGATTGGTCGAAGACTGTCACATGTATGGATGGTCCCTAGACAGATCTTGGCTTGCCTAGAGGGTGATGCGATAAGCACCTCCAGCAGTCAGAGGCTTTAGGTGGCCATACACTTTACAACCATCGCAAGACCTTAGTCTTGCGAGGGGCGGGCTTGCAAGCACGGCAAGCGGGCAGTGTGCGCGTGCGCACACCGGCCCGTTCGCCAGTTGTCGAACAAGCAGGCCACTCACTCGCCGAGAACGATCGCGGGATTTCCCGCGATTCTCGTACGAGAATCGTACAGTGTATGGGCACCTTTTCACTTACCTTATCCCCGGCTCTCCTCTGCTCCCTGACGCTCCGGGTTGTGGGTGCTCCTTCAGCACCATCACAGCTATTGGCCATGCATTGTACTTGATGGCACACACCAGGGCCGTGCGTTAATTGTACGGTTCCATACAATAACGCACGGTGCCGCACAATGCACCTTAAAAGTGTGGGAGGAGCGTTGCATGGCCATTTATTTGAATGGAACCCTAAATGCACCTCTTGCCCGCAGTGTGAT
>NW_017307296.1:271025-289209 GCF_000935625.1 Nanorana parkeri
ACTGCGACACGAAACCAGGCAGCCCGGGACACCCCACCCGCCCCCCGCAGTGATTTGTATTACCTGATTCCAGGTAGAGTCCTCATTCCTCCTCTCAGTCCCGTAGCACGCTCTCACATCATAGTCAGTGGCGTAACAATAGCGGAACGGTGGCCGTACACTTATCGTTTTCCTTTGTTCAATCTGCGGGATAAAGGAAAGAAATCTAAGTCACCTCTATCCACGCTACACAGTGTGAATGGAGGAATCTCAGCTGTCGGGCTATTGTGTTTTGACAGCCGCTGTCAGAATACCCAAACGTTGACTTCAGCTGATTGGTTGCAGTCACTGTTAAGCTGGCAATTTTCCACCTGAAATAATCGACTTTTGTCCAGCCGGGTGGTGCTGACATGGCCACACGTAGCTCAAAATTCGAGCAGTGCATGGCCAGCTTAACAATGGCCAAAGCAGCTCACAGGAATGCTAAGGGGTGGAATAAAGGTGGAATTGGGGTCCACTTACACTGTTATGTTGCATTGACATGCATTGGGTAAAAGTGACACTAAACTCAGGAGTTAAATCTTTAAAATACATTCAAGTACCTTAACTATTAACAACAATGTATCTTATTTGTGTATCACTCGGCTGTAGATCCTCCAATCATCTCTGGATTGGTGCTGGCACTGTCCTTCCTTCTGGAGGGGGGCTACTTTTGTTCTCCATGGTCCCTGTGTGTGTTGTAAAGTAGTCACCGCTCCAAGCTCACTCCCGGGATGGACTACAATCCCAATACAAATTAGTAAACTTAACATGAGATTGTAGTCCATCCCAGGAATGAGCTTGGAGTGGTGACTACTTTACAACACACACAGGGGCCATATAGAACACAAGTAGCCACCCTCCAGAAGGAAGGACAGTGTCAGCACCAATTCAGAGATGATTTGAGGATCTACAGCCGAGTGATACACAAATAAGATACATTGTTGTTAATAGTTAAGGTACTTGAATGTATTTTAAAGATTTAACTCCTGAGTTTAGTGTCACTTTTACCCAATGCACGTCAATGCAACATAACAGTGTAAATGGGCCCCAATTCTGTCTTCATCCCCTTCCTTATTAACCCCTGCAGGGAATGACCAATGCAAGAGTCAGCAGCATTGCTCAGGCCCCATCTATGCATTTTGTTGCACATTAATGCATGTACATGTTATCTGTTGTGTTAAATGGTGCAAGTTCACATCTGAGGGATATCAGTTGGCCAAATAAATTCATATACTTTTTTTTTTTAATGCATTAAAGAGACCCTGCCACCATATAAAATGTAAAAGAGCGGAAAATCAAGTATTTAAGTGTAATCAAAGTAATCAAGCATTAGATCGATTATTTTAAATGCTTACTCAGTGTGTTTTCCTTTCCATAAACTATATAGATATATCTATATAGATATATATCTCTATATATATCTATATAGATATATATATATATAAATACTTTTTTTTGCAGTCAGTCTTGTCAGTCCTCCAGCAGTGTACGTGCACCCTCCAGTGATGGGTTCATTACAATAAGCGTTTTTCATTTGCAAGGTAACAATGTAAATAATACAATATAACAAGTATATTGCGGCCCCTTTACAAGTCGCCTTTGTGAAGTCACATCAAAGCCGCTCCGCCGTTCCCCTCCTGCAGCGGTACATATGCAGCGCGCACAGTGCAGGGAGCCCGGGGCTGCAGAGCCGGCACACCCCTCCGGCCGCCACTTGGTCGGCTCCGCTCAGCTTATCTCGGCACTTCCCATCACAGGAGAGGGGCGTACCACCGTCATTCTGTATTCCCAACTGTCAGGGACTCGCTGCGAGTGAAGTGATCACCGCGGAGTATGTGATTGTCTGTATACAGAAAATGACACAGCACAGTCATGCTGGGATTTGTAGCCCTTTAAAAGCTGGAAAACCACGGTGCTTGCATGGATGTAATAATACATAGCCAATTTCAGCTCTTATTATCATAAAGTCATTATGCTAGCAATGCAAATGGTGCTCCGAGGCTGAATTAACACCTTCATGTGCATGCATTAATGTGTTCTTCAATGTGTTATCAAAACACGTTTTTATTATGCAATGAGCCATTTTCAATTCACTTTCATGTGCTGCCAATGTAATCAATTGATCCTTTTGAAGAGTGTTGCTGGACCATTCATTTTAACAATCTTCCCATAGTATTAAGGTGCCCATACACTGCTCGATTCTCGTACGAGAATCGCGGGAAATCCCGCGATCGTACGAGAATCGAGCAGTGTGAACGGAGACGTGCGACCGTTTCTACTGTACGGTCGCACGTCTTCCGTCGAACCAGCATGTTCGAAAACCAGCCGGGAATCGTACGATTCTCGGCTGGTTAGAACGGTGCTCGGAAGACAAATGCTGAACGGGCCGGTGTGCGCACGCGCACACTGCCCGTTCAGCATTGCGGTCATCGGAAGCCCGCCCCTCAGGGGGGCGGGCTTGCGATGATCGAGAGTGCGATCTGCCTGTCCAAGATAGGCAGATCGTACGTTTTTTTAATCCCTTTACAACCATCGCAAAACTAAAGTCTTGCGATGGTTGTACAGTGTATGGCCACCTTAATACTCTGCTTGGCCAAATAAAGAGCCACCACCTGGATTTAGCTAAGCAAGGTCCGAGCCTCCCATTGGATAATAGGTCTAGGTTTACCAAAAACTGAGGTCAGCTGCTTCCCGGAATATACTGAATGAACAGGTTTTTCCATCAATGGATGTCTTCTTCCCTGATGGCACATTCGGCATATTCCAAGATGACAATGCCAGGATTTTAAAGGGTTAAGTGCTCATTTTGTCTAGGGGGCTCAAATAAAGCAGATATGCTCACCTGACACCCAGTCCTGCCTGGCTGCTAAACTGGCCTTTCCCCCGGGGGCTCCAATGGTCTAAGGACAGCTGATGTTATCACATCTTAGGCGGGTCCATTGACTTGCATTTGGGGTGAGGATAGTGAGGGACATTAACAGGTGAGAGAGGTGAGTGCTGACCGCCGCAGGAGCCGGTATCAGGTGAGTAAAAGAGCTTAATTTGAGCCCCCTAGACAAAACAAGCACTTAACCCTTGCAATGCCGGTGTATTCCCACTGCAAGGGTAAGGTTTTTTTAAATTCTGGACTTCTTCTTTAAGGTGGTACAGGGGGGAAAATGCTCCGGGACTCAAGTTAACAGAAACTTTTTGCATGAATGAGACCCAGCCGGTTTTGTCGCAGGCGCACGGCATGTATACGGTCAATGTCAGGTCTCGATACTCGCCAAAGCGCGGCCCCTGAACTGTCACATGATAAATTCCTGCGTACTATCATATGAAGAGGTCATTGTCAGACGCGGGAAGAGTTCTCGCCTCCTTTGTTTTGGACACAAAGATGATGAAATGATCTACCACACACCTGGGTGTACTTCCAGGATCCCCGTGCTCTGCCGTAACACAATGTACTCTCAGTTCCCAATTGTATCCGGACGGATCTTATCTCTGTTTTATATTGTAAAAGGTGAAATCTCCCATTACTATGAACCTGCTCATGTAACATAATCTACAACCATGCATTGCAGGCTGTCGGCACAGATTGTTTTATTATCCAAGACCTCGTACACACAGGATTTTTAGAATGGGGTCATTTGCATGTTGCTCACACCTGCAGAGTCCATCCCAAAAAAGAAAAGGTGAATGGCCTGGCAGACACAGCACCTGTAACCAGCTAAGCAAAGGGTCCGGCTGAAGCAGAAGAAGGTGAATGTGACCCACAGCGATCTGTATTCCCGTTACCCAAAAAAATGCTTCCCCCAGTGTCCCACTTTCCCTCCATCTGTCTGTAAAAGACCTAAAGGCGGCCATAGGCGTATGGATATGCAGCCATGACTCCACTGCTCTATGGCCTTGTTCACACTGGGGGCAAAGGGGCGATAAAAACAGGTTATTGAACGTTTTTTTTTTACCACCACCCACCTAAACCCTAACATAGTAGACGCTCAGGCTTGCATACATGCCATGGCCCTGATGTTTTGCATTGCGGCTCCAGCCAAATGTATACAGCCTGTTGCGTTTGGCAGGTGGTGCAGTGGGCAAGTAGTCGCTGTGGCATGGTATTGCAATTCAAAATTCCCAATGGGATGAAAAAAGAGAAAAGCACAGGAATTCCGGAGGTGGCAGTATCTCCTCAACCGGCCTCCACTGCAGATCGCTTTATAGAGGGGCGTTAGACCCTGCTGACCATGTAAATGCATGAGGCCTAGGAGAGCGCTTTCTTAAATAGGATGGTGGGGGAGTTGTCCTGCAGAAGCCTCTTTGGCAGTGGTGAGCTATAGACACCTCCAATATGGATGCAATGAAACCTCCGGCACTGATGCGCCGCAGACACCTCCACCATTGGAGAATTGTAGACACCTCCACCATTGGAGAATTGTGGAACACCTCCATCACTGGAGAATTGTGGAACACCTCCATCACTGGAGAATTGTAGACACCTCCACCACTAATGTTCTGCAGACACCTCCACCACTTGAGCATTGTAGACACCTCCCGCACTGGGGCATTGTAGACACCTCCACCACTGGAGCATTGTAGACACCTCCACCACTGGGGCATTGTAAACACCTCCACCACTGGAGAATTGTAGACGCCTCCACCACTAATGCTCTGCAGACACCTCCACCACTGGAGCATTGTAGACACCGCCAACACTGGTGCTCTGCAGACACCTCCGACAATGTCTTATCAGAGGTAATATACCAGCAGAAAAGTTTTTTCTGGCGGAATGTTCTGGTGGTGTCACAATTTGAGAATGGACGGGCAGATTCCTCACAAACAATTTTACAGAATTTTCCAACTTCATCCGAGCTATTAGCCGAAGCAAAGCTGTGCTCAGACAAGTAACAAGTCCGGGAGGTAGGCCCATGTAATGCAATGCTCGGAGGCAGAGTGACCCATCCACAGGTCTATTCATTGCCGCAATACAAGTTGAAGTTCCAAGCTTAGACAAAGTAAATTATATGACCGAAGTTTACAGACACCCGACCATCACACCTATACAATCTTCTTGGGCATCCCATTCCAAAACCATGTGAATCAATATGAATTTGGCCTAACACTTGCAGCTTTAATAGCCTTCGATCTTCCATTTAGACTTTCCAAAAGATTTTGGAAGGTGCCTGGGGGAATTTGCCAAAAGAACATTTGTGAAGTCAGGTATTGGTGTTGGAGGAGAAGACCTGCTTTGCAATCAACATTCCAATTCATCCCAAAGGTGTTGAGTAAGCTTGAGGTCAGGTAGTGATGTTGGATGAGAAGACCTGGCTTACTATCAGCATTCCAAACCATCCCAAAGGTGTTCAGTAAGCTCGAGGTCAGGTAGTGATGTTGAGTAGGGTTGAGGTCAGTGTTCTGTGTAGGACACTTGGATTCCTCCGTACCAAACTCATCAAACCGTGTCTTTATGGAGCTGGCTTTGTGCCTGCGGGGGGGTGGGGGTGGGGGGGCACAGTCAAGCCAGGACAGAGAAGGACCCTCACCAAATTATCAGAAGGTTGGATGCTCACAAATGTCCAAAATGTTTTGTTTGCTACAATATTAACAGCACCCTTCACTGGATAAGCCTGAACTCAATCATTTGGAGGGATGTCAAAATACTTTTGGCCACAAAGCAGGTGTCATGGTCAGAAGTCCACAGACACCTGGCCATATACTGTAATCAAAGCTAAATGGCTCAGTGGTTAGCACTGCTGCAGCACTGGGGGTCCCTGGTTTGAAACCCAGACAGGACGCATTCTGCATGGAGTTTGCATGCTCTCCCTGTGCTTGTGTGCTCTTCCTTCCACACTCCAAAGACATGCTGGTAGGTTAAGTGGCCCTAGTGTGCACGTGAGATAGGGACCTTAGATTGTAAGCTCCTTGTGGGCAGGGACTGATGTGAATGTACAGCACTGTGTAAATTGTTGGCTCTATATAAATAAATGAGACGGTCAGTATGGATCTTTATAGGTAAAGAAATGCGGGATGCACAATCACAATTATCTAAGATTGAATATTCCGATTCTTTCATCAGCTCCGTCGTGACTGGTTCCCTTTAAATCTTACATCGTGCCGGATCGTGACCGCTTCTCTTTAATTCCCCGCCGCATGTGAGCGCTGCGTGCTTATCTCAGTGTGCAGATGACGCTGTCCAGTAATCAAGCCGTGCAACGGTTCCACACTCACTTCCTCCCCGGGGACAATTATTTTTTCCACACAGCCAGCTGCACCGCACGCCCGTCACGTGACGAAACGCAGCCCCCGTAACCCCCCGCAGGCTGCTCGCCGATGACATAATGCTTCCAGCAAGCTGCCTTTTCCGTGTGGATCCGGATGATGTCCTGGCCGGCATTGCTCACCTATCAGCTGCTGCTTATTTCCAGCGGGTTATTCCACAGATTTCTTAATTGTGTCATGACAGTGAGTCAGGATGAAGTCAGCGCGACCTTTACTCCACTTCATATTAGAAGGGACGATGCAGAGTAATGTAGATATGGAGCCGGGAGCCTTACGTAAGCGTTTCATCATTTACTATGTACACGGAGCGTAGGCTTTGTACTGCGCGGTCATTGGGACACGATGGAGCCGAGGCCACCGCTGCCATAAAACACCATCTATGGATCGGAGAGAACACAACGCACGGTCTCATCCCCGATTGTATCATCGGCTTATACGCAGGGAAGAGCTAAACTCAGAGCTTTCATTTCCCCAAATCACGGAGAAAATTGGGACATTTTTGACAAAATGCATCGGAGTCAATAGTAAGGTCTCAGTCACAACCCACAACGCGAGCAAAACTGTATATTGTGTATATACGCGTATATACGAGCGTCTATGTGCGTATATACAAGCGTATCACTCGTAATGAAATTTTTCATGTGATGTACGCATGAACGCGCGTAAACACGCGTATATATTCACGTAAATAGGCAGAAATACGAAGCCCGGACGCATCTATGTTCCATTCTGTTTTTGTGCATATATATACGCTACGCAAATATACAGCTCCATACGCGGCTGTGTGTATGGAGCCATTTATTTGCATATGGTACAATACAATTGGCCAGGAAGCCGGCTTCATGCTCCCTCGTCACGAGCATGGAGCTGACTTCCCGGCCAATCAGGAAGCCGGGTGCCGCGTCATTACACGGCGCCCGGCCTACTGATTGGCCGGAATGCCGGCTTCATGCCCTCTAGTAACGAGAATCATGGGGACACTTCTCGGCTAATCGGGAAGCCGGGTAGTGAGTCATTACACGCCGCCTGGCTTCCTTAATGGGACTTCCGCTATCGGTATCGGCGAGCACTGGAAAAAGAAATTCGGGACTTGTACTCGATACCGAAAAAACGGTATCGGTGCATCCCTAGTGACAACACTCACTCAGTGTATCTATGGGGGAGCATCGTTGTCACCCTAGTCACCTCTCCTCATCTCCGGGGAACATACTGTAGAGAGGTGAGGTTCTTGCAGGAAATCTATTAAAACTGTAGCAAACATAATGTGGAGCAGCTGCGAACGGCAACCAATCAGCTTCTATTTTTCATTTTCAAAGCTGAACTGAATAAAACTGAAGAAAGAAGCTGATTGGTTACTGTGGCCAACTTCTGCTTTGATACATTTCCTCAATTGCATCTATGCAGGGGCAGCGTTGTCACCCTAGGCTGTTCTCCTGATTTGGACCACAAACACCTTCCCCTCTCCCCTTCTCCATAACATAGAGGGGAAGGGTTCAGGACATTACACACAGTGGCGGAACTACCAGGGTCGCAGAGGTCGCGGCCGCGACCGGGCCACACACTCACTGTTTTAGTGTGACAACACTCACTCGTTGTATCTCTGTAAGGGCAGTGTTGTCACCCTAGTTTGTTCTCCTGATTTGGACCACAAACACCTTCCCCTCTCCCCTTCTCCATAACATAGAGAGGAGGAGAGTTCAGGAAGTTACACACTCACTGTTTTGGGGTGACAACACTCACTCAATGTATCTATTCAATGCATTATCACCCTAGGCTGTTCTGATTAGGACCACAAACACCTTCCCCCCTCCCCTTCTCCATTACATAGAGGGGAAGGGTTCAGGAAGTTAAACACTCCTTGTTTTAGGGTGACAACACTCACTAATTGTATCTATTATGCAAGGGCAGCGTTGTCACCCTAGACTGTTCTCCTGCTTTGAACTTTCCCTCTCCCCTTCTCAATAACATAGGGGGAGGGGCTCTGCGGTCCTCATGGATAGCTGGGAACAATGTCCCCAGCTACCCCTGCAATGCCCCAGAGCCTCTTTGGGGGAAGAGAAAATGATAACAATAATAATAATAATATAGAGTGTATATGAGTATAATATTCCATCAGTGAATGGAATATTACTGATCCCTCCATCACCCCGAGCCATCTTTCACCTCGTTTGCCCTCGGAGGTGTAAAATCAATAATCAGTGTTTTATTTTCCACGCGGGTGAGTCGGGATTTTTATCTGGTCATGTGGCGGCCGGTCGGCTCTGTTTGTACGGCGCGGTTTCCTATGGAAAGTGGAATCACCCGGAGATCTGTGACCTTCCCCCCCCCCCTTTGTCGCTTTATTAAGTGAAACCTTTCCACCCAGACTGGAGGACGTTCCGGAAAAAAGTGAGCCGGAGACACTGAAAGAATTACGTTGTAACTGATTAATGGGAAAGTGGAAACAATGGAACCCAACACTGGACCCGTATATACCGTATACAGCCCATAGCTAGCGGTAATCTGACCATTGCAAGGAAAATGAGACCAGAAATTGACGACTCCGCCCCCACACATCTAAGTTGCCCCAATCATTATTTAAAGACGAACCCTTGGCAAACCTTTTTTTAACCCTTTATTACAGAAGGGGGCGGAGACAAGACCAGTCACCCTGCACAAGGAGAGAGAACAGCAGTGACCGGTCTTTATTACAGGAGGGGGCGGAGACAAGACCAGTCGCCCTGCACAAGGAGAGAGCAGCAGTGAGCGCTCTTTATTACAGAAAGCCCCGAGTCTCACACTGGATGACTGCACAGATCTGGAAGAAATACACAAAGCTCCCCGAGATTCAAGAAGAACACGCATGTCTCTTGTATGAGGACGATATTTACTGATCCCGCGGTTCAGCTTTAACTTTGTCAGCGAGGTGCTAGTCCCTGGTGATTCTACCACATATGGGAGAAGCTGATTGGTGGGTGCAATGGAACATTGACAGTTCTTATTTCACACAGTTTAATAAAGGAGAGGTTTTCATATCTGTCATACGGGGTGACACATTTGCGTGTGGTGTCTCCAGGCATGCGGCACTCAGAGCGATGAACCCATCCAAGCAACCAAATAAGACAAACACAGCACAAGCATTTGCATACCAGAGAAAGGAAGTCCCGAAATTCCATTGTCCTCGCGCGGTGGAATGGTCATGTGATGCTCTTTCAGTCTGATTACATTTCTGAATATCAATCAGAATCAAACATTTTTTCCCTCCTGTACAAACATCTGGGCTACAGTACACACAGAGACTGAAGCACGCGGCGCGCGATGTCACCTGCTCACCCCGGGATGGATGCAGTGCTGTGTACACGGAGCTTCCATACTATGAAACATGTACACGCCAGGTGTTTGCCAATCACACGCCTGGTGTGAAGGGCATCCTTATATTGGTGGTCAGTAGAGAAGGGCCTCCTTATATTGGTGGTCAGTAGAAAATGGCCTCCTTATATTGGCAGTCAGTAGAGAAGGGCCTCCTTATATTGGTGGTCAGTAGAAAATGGCCTCCTTATATTGGTGATCAGTAGAGAAGGACCTCCTTATATTGGTGGTCAGTAGAAAATGGCCTCCTTATATTGGCAGTCAGTAGAGAAGGGCCTCCTTATATTGGTGGTCAGTAGAGAAAGGTCTCCTTATATTGGTGTTGAGTAGAGAAGGGTCTCCTTATATTGGTGGTGAGTAGAGATGGGTCTCTGTATATTGGTCAGTAGAGAAGGGTCTCCTCTCCTTATATTGGTAGTCAGTAGAAAATGGCCTCCTCATATTGGTGGTCAGTAGAGAAGGAGCTCCTTATATTGGTGATCAGTAGAGAAGGGCCTCCTTATATTGGTGATCAGTAGAGAAGGACCTCCTTATATTGGTGATCAGTAGAGAAGGACCTCCTTATATTGGTGGTCAGTAGAGAAGGGCCTCCTTATAGTGGTGGTCAGTAGAGAAGGACCTCCTTATACTGGTGGTCAGTAGAGAAGGGCCTCCTTATATTGGTGGTCAGTAGAGAAAGGTCTCCTTATATTGGTGGTGAGTAGAGAAAGGTCTCCTTATATTGGTGATCAGTAGAGAAGGACCTCCTTATAGTGGTGGTCAGTAGAGAAGGAGCTCATTATATTGGTGGTCAGTAGAGAAGGGTCTCCTTATAGTGGTGGTCAGTAGAGAAGGGCCTCCTTATATTGGTGATCAGTAGAGAAGGAGCTCCTTATATTGGTGGTCAGTAGAGAAGGGCCTCCTTATATTGGTGATCAGTAGAGAAGGACCTCCTTATATTGGTGATCAGTAGAGAAGGACCTCCTTATATTGGTGATCAGTAGAGAAGGAGCTCCTTATATTGGTGGTCAGTAGAGAAGGGCCTCCTTATATTGGTGGTCAGTAGAGAAGGGCCTCCTTATATTGGTGGTCAGTAGAGAAGGGCCTCCTTATATTGGTGGTCAGTAGAGAAGGGCCTCCTTATATTGGTGGTCAGTAGAGAAGGACCTCCTTATATTGGTGGTCAGTAGAGAAGGGCCTCCTTATATTGGTGGTCAGTAGAGAAGGACCTCCTTATAGTGGTGGTCAGTAGAGAAGGGTCTCCTTATATTGGTGGTCAGTAGAGAAGGGCCTCCTTATATTGGTGTTCAGTAGAGAAGGGCCTCCTTATATTGGTGGTCAGTAGAGAAGGTCCTCCTTATATTGGTGGTCAGTAGAGAAGGGCCTCCTTATATTGGTGGTCAGTAGAGAAGGACCTCCTTATATTGGTGGTCAGTAGAGAAGGACCTCCTTATATTGGTGATCAGTAGAGAAGGACCTACTTATATTGGTGGTCAGTAGAGAAGGACCTCCTTATAGTGGTGGTCAGTAGAGAAGGGTCTCCTTATATTGGTGGTCAGTAGAGAAGGGCCTCCTTATATTGGTGGTCAGTAGAGAAGGACCTCCTTATATTGGTCAGTAGAGAAGGACCTCCTTATATTGGTGATCAGTAGAGAAGGAGCTCCTTATATTGGTGGTCAGTAGAGAAGGGCCTCCTTATATTGGTGATCAGTAGAGAAGGACCTACATACATTGCTGGTCAGTGGACATGTGTCCCATACATTGGTGATCAGTGGAAAAGGCCACCTTACCTTGGTGATTAGTAGAGTTGAGTCTCCTAGCATTGGTGGCCGGTGGAGAAGGGCCCCTTTGTGCTGGTGGTCAGTGAGAATGGCACCGTCTTACATCTATGATCGGTGCGAGGAAGAACGCCCTTGGAATTAGAGGTCAGTAGGAAGAATGCGCCCCCACAGACATCTAAAAAGCTCCCTGGTGTTAGTGGTCACTTCCACTCCACCGGTGCCACTCCGCCGGCTCTACTATATAACGTTGCCCCCGGGACTATTCAGGTCAATCCACTGACGCTGAAGAGAACCCCAGAGACCTCCTGAAGAACTCTACTTTCCACGGATCCCCGATGGAGAATTTCTGGTCTTCAGGAAACCTAATTCCAGGTGCGGAGATGGAAAGAAGAACGGAGGAACCCGAATTCCGCAACTGGAAATCTCTGGATCGGACATCATTCCGCTCCCCCCGATCCTGCAGTCCCGGTGCTCAGAGGACCTACCAGAGCAGGAACACTTGTTGCCATTGACAAACTGCATTGAAAGGTGCAGGACTGTAACTCAGCTACACTGTTTGCATGCTTATCTGAGGTCAGCGACTCACCATGTAGTGAGGAAAAGGACGAGGATGACAGTCCTGGAGCTTGCACCCATGAGCCAGCAGTTGCAGCTACCTCTGGTGTTAGTCTGACGGGTTTCCTTCCATTACAGGTTCTCTTTATTGTTTCAGAAAAGGAAAATAATTGATACTTCCAGGTATGGATGAGCATGTGATTCACACCATGTGACAGCGCCGGGCCAATCACCAGCACTGCCGCCATTGTCCTGCGTAAGTTGGAACCATCACAAAATACAGATTCTTCCAGATCTTGGAAAGGGGGGTGGGGGGTATATGACTTCCATGAGGCAAAGTGGCCTATCACCAGCCCCGTACACAGTCACATGATGAAGTAGTACAACGTTACCACCCCTGTGTATGCATCTGACTCTCCTGGCTCAATGAAGAGGAAGTGGAGTGTGTCAAAGCTTTGGGACTCCATCACTTTCCCCTTCTTCATGTTAAACATTCCCTTACCCCTGTTGTAGCCGGTCCCGTTTGCTGATGCATGTTTCCAATAATAGAGTGGCTCCCTTGCCTTGCGGGGGTCCTATGGTGCCGCCCTTTGTGCGCGCTCCCAGAAGAAGACTGGAGGCTGATGTGAGGATGCAGCCCAATAGGGCAACACACTGAAGACACGCCTCCTCTGTGGCTGCTGTCAATCACTTTCCTAGGGGGAGGAGCAGAGGCGTGTCTTCTGTATGTAGTCAGGCAGAAAACATAACATACTGCCGGGCCCTTCACAGTGCGTCACAAGACATGCTGCAAGCACTATTTTTTCTGACTGGAACACAGGCGTTGATGTGCCACGCGTTCTCGTGCGGCCGGACGGCGTGACTGCGGTGCCATTCACTTCATTGCACCGCCATGCCCCTCCCATCCCACAACAAAGTGAGCCGGCCGCAATGGGATCCAGCCGGAACGCACTGTGTCTGGTGTGAATGCGACCTAAGGCCCCGTTCACACCTGTGCATTTTAACGTACGCTGTCCAATGTGCATGCATGACAAGAGGATTGCCTTTCTTTGCTATGGAGTCCGTTCACACTTGCGCACCACCCTACCGTTCCTTGGGAAAAATAGTACAGGTGCATCAACGTACATTTTTGTTCCCCACCGACTTCAATGGCAGCTCACGGAGAATGCATGTAGCATGCATGCATTTTAGCGCATTTCAGTCCCACCCCCTAGCATCCTCTTGCTTTCATTGGCCAAATCAAAAATGCTCAACGCATGAACACGCAAAAGTGTTAATTAGCCCTGAACGCAGTGCAACGTGCTCCAATGCGAGTGCACCATAAAAAATGATGAACCAAAAAAAGAAGCACACATCAGTGTAATGCAACGTGTTAAAAATGCATTTCAATGCACATCAACTGAAGTGCGTTTATAAACGTTGATGTGCGTCCATCAATTCAGCTGCCCAGGTTGTGGCTGGGAGCCTCTTGTCAGCCCCGGCACTACAAAGAGGTTCTGCAGCAGATCCGGGGGGATTCCAGCCCGAGTGACAACACCGCCGTCACATGTTTCGGGAAGGCTTCGCGCTGTGATTGACAGCTGACCGGGGGAGCACGTGACTGGCTTCCTGCATTCCGAGCCCGGGGATCCACCCGGCTTCCAGTCAGGCCGCTCACCATGGCAACCGTCCGGGATGGGGAACCGCCCCCCCCTGAGGGGCTGACGTCACTGGCCGTGTTTTGCCCGCGTATGTTCGCCTCAGTGCTGGATACCGCCGAGGTCATAGAGTGTGTGGGTGTCAAACGACCCAATACCGAATAAAACGTGTGATACTTGTCCCAGCATGTCCAAAGAGCGCTTACACAACAGCAGAGAGCTACAGGTTGCATAATGTCACACAATGTGACAGGGAAAAAGCAGCCAAAGGTCTGCAAAGTGCATTACAGTCCCGTATTCCCAGGGTCAGGCAGCAGAGCTATCCCTATATTCCTGAACACAGGCAATGCGGGGCATTTAACACAACTGGAGCAGTTGCCCATGGCAACCAATCAGCTTTCATTTTCAAAGCAAAACTTATAGGTTGCCATGGGCAACTGCTCCAGATCCTGTCTGCTCCAGTTTTTATAAATTGCCCCCAATGAGAGAACATACGGAGGCAGCCATTGCTGACCTCTGAAAATGCAATTTGCTTGGCTCTCCTTCACTGTTGTTGGTGATTCTCTTTACTCATTGGACGGCCACTGATGATGCAACCTCTATACGTGCGCGCAGGCGTTACGCTGTCCCTGGCCCTATCCTTGGCATGGCGAGTACGAGCCGGCCTGTACGTTGCACGATGCATAACGCGGTATACAATGTAAAAGAAAAAATATATACTTGCAAATACTCTTCAAAGTGGAAGTAAAATGATTTTAAGTCGTTGCCAAAAGAAAGTCTGTGAGGCCAATTCACAAAGACTAGAAGAAGAAAACTGTTCTTGTTGCCCATAGCAACCAATCAGATCTCAGCTTCTATTTTCCCAAGGTCGTCTGGCATCTGGTTGCCATGGGTAACAAGAACAATTTTTCCTTCTTCCAAGTCTCTTTGAATTAGGCCCATGCACGTCTCTTCTGTCATAAATGCGTCTCCCGGCCTGTCAGCGTTTTTTCTTTCTGGGTGCACACTGAGCATGTACGGCTCGGAGTGCAGTCTGGGCAGGATTGCCGCGCGCAAGCGTTAACGTTATATCAGTCCAGCCCGGGCCAATCATGATGGTCGAAGACTCTGAACCTGGAAGAGGCCGGTTGAAGATGGCTGCCCCGGCAATGGAAGTCAGCGCAGTACCGCAATACCATGCATGGCAACTGCAATAGAGGCCAAGATGGCGCCTTCCATGGCTGTAAGGGATAGGAGGTTGTAGTTCCACTTTAAGTTCCAGAAAAGCTTTAGAACTCTACATTCCCCTCCACTGAAGCGATATGTGTAAACATACATCACACAGCTGCTTGTAGGCTCTGTGGTTGGGTGACAACGCCGGAAGACAACTGGAAGACAGGGACCAGCGTTGTCACCCTGTAATAAAGAGGACCTTCATGGCCTTTCTCAGGGCAGATTTCCTGATGGTGAGAGCAGTGGACCATGCCTGCGTAATGTGTTAAAAAGGCAACTTGTAGTCTCCGTTGAAGCTGATCAGGTGTACAGGTAAGTGATTGGGTGCACAGGTCCTGGTATACTGGGGAAGGGGGGCGGGAGTGACACATATTAAACTTGTGACCTCTATTTAAAAAAATTCAAGGTCCAATGAGCACTGGGTCCCCCATCACAGCAGCCAATCAGGATGCAGCTCTCCTCAATCTGACTAGTGACACAGTAACTGATGAATGCTGCTCTCTGATTGGCTGCTAGGAGTTATTAGCCCAGCAGCGCTGAGGGGTATCCAGGTAAGTTCTGGATTATCAATAGAATGGAGCCCCATTGCACCCTGTGGAGGCCCCACGCTGCAGCAAACACTAACAAATGCAATTATAGCCAATGCAGCTGAGGAAGAGGGAACAATGGGCTCCGATTCTGTCCATTACAATTTAATGATAAAGTTATTGTCATCCTGAATCAAGGCGATGACGTTACGTTGTCTTATATTAGAGAATATTTCCACCAACTCGATTTATTTCGCGTCTATTGTCCAGATCCGGTCCCACATTGCGGGCTGATCTGTCAGAGGCTTGACATTTACGGTAAAGGGGATGATATCCCTGCGATGTGGAGGGCCCGGGATGGGCATTGCTCATGGACGGTAAAGTCAAGGTGAAGGAGACGGCGCTTCCCTCGCTGCGGCCAACCAATGCACTCAGCTGGCTGCAGCAGCAGCGAACGGGTTACCGCGCCAGTCCCCATCGCCTAGCAACCGTCTGCCCACAGAAGCGCCGCCCATCATCCCACGGCCGGCCAATCGGCTGCTACCCACGAGTTAGTTGCGAGCAGGCGGAGGGGGGAGAGGAGGGGCCGTCGTAAGCGCGGACCAATGAGCGGCGGTATGCTAATGAGATGGCTCTGCTCTAGAAGCCCGGTGAGCGGTGCCGTGAGTCAGAGTAGACGGAGACGTGACACTGAGAACATTGCTGAGCTGTGACTGACGAGGATCGCCGCCTGCAATATGACACTGGAGGAGCTGACTGGAGAGCAGAGCCGTGGAAAGTAAGCACCGGGGAGACCATGGATGGACCATTACTGTGCTGTGTCTGGTGACCCCATTCCGGGTGACTTGGAGTGTTGCTGATGCATTCTGGGCTGATTGTGACCCCGTTCTATCGCTGCTGCAAGAAAGAGTATGGTGACTCCCCATCTGATTGCCTCAAGGGGAGACTGGTGACCCCGATCTGATTGCCTCAAGGGGAGACTGGTGACCCCGATCTGATTGCTGCATGGGGTGCTGGTGACACCGATCTGATTGCTGCATGGGGTGCTGGTGACACCGATCTGATTGCTGCATGGTTGAGACTGGTGACCCCGATCTGATTTGCTCAAGGGGAGCTGGTGACTCCGATCTGACCTCTGTATGGGAGGCTAGTGACCCCATTTTGAATTCTGCAAGGGAGACTGGTGACCCCGATCTGACCTCTGTATGGGAGGCTGATGACCCCATTCTGAATTTTGCAATAAATTCTGGGGACCCCATTCTGACAGTTGCACAGTCTGTGGCATGCTGGTGACCCGACCTGGCCGTTGCATTTGGCATGCAGGGTGGTCATGCTGTGACTCTGGTCAGGTGGCCTTGCAGTAGGAGGGTGATGCTTCCTCTGTAGCTGGGTGACATAAGCTGCTTTGCAGGGTGCTGAGAGCTGGTGATGCAGATGATCCGGTGGTGACCCTGCAGTAGGGTGACATAGCAGAGTCTGCACAGGTCCCTATAGGGTGTGCGGGTAACCTGCAGGTTTGGGTCACTGTTACCTCTTTTGCATATTTAGGACTATGACTGTAGCAGAGGGGTGCGTTGGGGGGTCTGTGATGTGTCCCCAGTCGGTGGATGTGTGTGGATGACCGGTGCTGTTTGTGAATCAGCTGTGACTCAGTCTTTGTCGGTCTCTGTAGAATGCAGCTAATGAGGACCTGTCATTGCAGGATGGACAGTGTGGGCACCGCATTGGAGGAGGTGCTGGACAAAGCCAAGCTGCAGAGGACCATCACCATCGGGGTGTACGAAGCAGCCAAACTTCTCAATGTGTAAGTACAACGCTGAACGTGCCGTCACTGAACCGTGTGTGCTCTGCAGAGGTCATCGTCTCTGCCTTAGAGAGTCATGTGATCTTCCAGCTGCTGAGGAACTACAAGTCACAGCATGGCCATTGTGGTTCCTCAGCGGATGGACTATGAATGGTCAGGACTAGTGTTACATGAAATGCATGGGCGGTGCATAGTAACTGTAAACTTTTGCAGCAGCCGGTTAACCCTTTAGGGCAATGAGTCTGAACATAGTAGATACTACGACTTGCTGCACTTGTCCTGGGGAGCTGAGATTTGGGGTTACACTAGTACAGCATTCAAATTACATTAGGGGGAAGGGTGCAGAGGTAGCAGTAAAAATGCCCCCCCCTCCCGCAGGGATAATCCTATGGCTACCCATCCTAGAAAGCATTGACAGCCAGGCACCTAGCATTTTGCAGCGGTAGCTCCTGTGCTTTCCCCATGACAGGTTCTCTTTAAGCTTTTGTCTCGTGTTCTAAACCCTTCCATGTGCTTGTTGTGTTGCAGGGACCCGGACAATGTGGTGCTTTGTCTGCTGGCCACAGATGAAACAGAAGACCAGGATGTCGCTCTGCAGATTCACTTCACTCTGATCCAGGCGTTCTGCTGCGAGAACGACATCAACATCCTGCGAGTGAACAACATGAGCCGGCTGGCCGAGATCCTGGGCGGCTCTGACAAGCCGGGAGAACCTGCCGACCTGCATTGTATTCTGATCAACGTAGGTGACGTTCTCCGGGAGGATGGGGGGGGGGTTCCCTCACGCTGCATTCCTGGGCCGTACCTGAGGGGGGACGGTGGTTGTGGGTTGCTGTGTTTCTGGCCATCACTCCCTTTTATGTAAGCTGATAGTAACGGAATGCCGCCCTCATGCCTCTCCGTCCCACCATCGGAGGATCCTCTGATATGCTACGGAGGGGTCACAGGTGCACATGTGCACTTCAGTCTTTCAATGCCAAATTATGGGATAGAGATGCATTGCTTTCTAGCATCATAGCTTCTGCAGACTTCCAAGGGGGGGGGGGGGGGGAGGAAGTTGGGAAA
>NW_017307296.1:289284-289683 GCF_000935625.1 Nanorana parkeri
GGGGGGGGGGGAGAATGATGTTGGGAAACCCCCCCTTCCCTCCGTCACATGTTCTCCTGTACCTAGAAAGGAGTAATAGAAGAGTATACATTAGTTGGGCTTTTAGAGACTCCCATAATGGGCAAGGTGACAGGACCTCTTTAACTCCTTCCCACCACCTACATGTATATATGTGGCAGCATGGGGGGGTGGACCTCATGCCGTGCTGCCACATACATGTACCTGTTTTCTGCTCAACGGCCTGCCGCTAGTGCTGTGACATGGCAACGATGGGCTGCCGTTCACCTCTGGCATTCCTCATAAAGGGCCGGCGGGAAGGGTTTAAAGAACACGTTGCAATCCGCCTCTGAAGTCCTGTAGGCATGGGAATGGCCGACCTTCACAGCATTGCGTTGTCAT
>NW_017307296.1:289777-295564 GCF_000935625.1 Nanorana parkeri
TACTCTTTACCTGCCCATCCTTTTGGTTTCTGTTGCCGGTTCCTCGCACAGTTCCCATGGGACTGACTCATTCCCGCATTCCTAAGCTCTCTGTAGCTACCCCACCCCTGAAAGAAGCAGTTTCGGTAACGCCGGATCACCGTGACTTTGCTCTCTGCCACAGTTGCACTTTTTTTTTTCTTCCCTTCTTCTGGTTACAAGTGGACTTTAAACATCCGCGAGTGACATCATCACTAAACTATTCGCGTCCCGGACTTGTACTGACATGCCTCTCGGTAACGGAAACTGAATGTACCTGCTGCTAGAACAGGTGCTTCTATGGAACGGCAGCAAATATTTTCTGATGAATTCCATTTTGGATACCGTCATCAACCTGCCCGAGCGATGATTCCGCTCCGACAGCCACAAAGGACACTTTCGGGTTTTCAAATAATTTTACCAAAAAAATAAAAAATACATAAAACGCAGCAAGGATTTTGCAGACGCGCGCGGTCCGCGGCGGACGCTTCCACAAGGATTACAAAAACAAAAAAAATTGTACAAAATATGTAAAAACTTGCGTGGATGAGAGGAGGACGGCTTGGCTGCCTTGTGCTGTGTTTTTTGGGAGAGTTGAGGCACGAGTCTTTAGAACACGGGGGGCCGCGGGGTCCCCCCTCGAGATGGAGAAGAAGAACTGCCGTTGAACTTTCAGCAGAATTTTGGTGCCTTTGTGACTTTTTTTTCAGGAGGGTTGGCGCAGATATCGGAACAAAACGCAGACTTTTTAACGTCTGGGGATGATACACAAAAAAAAAGCCTTTTTTTAATATTATGGTATTATAAGACGCGGTTAATGTTAAAGTTGTCGGTTTGAAAAGTTTAATTTATTTCCTAAAGATTTATTTATGCAAATTTCTTACTTATTTTATGATCGCCAGGAGCTGGTACTAGACTTCTTTTTTACTCTGGTTAAAACGATTGAAATTTTAACCTGTTTTTTTTTCCATTGGATTGTTCCAAATAAAAGTCTTTAAAATGACCCGAGTGTCTCTTCTCGTGTTTTCTGTATTATTATAGTGCATCCAAACCAGCGATGGGCAACCCCCAGCCTTCCAGCTGTGCTTTTAACTACAAATCCCAACATGCCTCTGGGGGGGTCATACCTGTGGCTGCCAGTCTTGCAATGCCTCATGGGACTTGCGGTTCCAAAACAGCTGGAGTGCCGAGGGTTGCCCATCCCTGAATATGAATATATATAGCATCTTACCAGGCACTTACATGTGGTGGCCGCATTCATTTTCTTTTTCCAACTTTTGTTCCACCTGGTGATCCTGCCAATGACACACTTCCTGTTCTAGGGTGACAACGCTCCCATCCTGTATTGTCTATAAATGAATGTTACCCTAGGACAGAGAGTGTATTAAGACTACAGGACACATCCTCCTGTACATCTGATGTCTGCTCTTCTTGATTGGAAAGGTCAGGGGGTACAGGGTGAATAGCAACTTCTGCAATCCTTCATGGGGCCCCCTTCCATCCCCAGGCCCCATGTGGGTTGCTATGGCTATTATGTCATTGAGAACTCCCTCTCCTCATCTACATAAGAGATGTTCTGTAGTCCTGAGGGCTGGGCAGGGCAGAAAACACAGCTACAGATGTCAGTGCAGCAAAGGTAAAGCGCACAGGAAGTTAAGGGTTCACTAAATTTCCAGCAGGATCAACAGGTGTGTGTGTGTGTCATATATATATATAATATATATACATTTTTATAAAAGACTTTCAGTTATATATTTCACCAACCAAAAAGGAGCAAATTAGAGAAGTTCACTGTTCCAGTTTACACACTTTAGGAAGTTTCTGAGCTGCTTGTAGGCCTCTCATTTTCAAAACTATTGTTTGTGTCCCCAATTGGGAGATTTTCCTTCACACTCTTTTGTGTTGTCAGAAGGAATGATGGGAAATCTTTTATTTGGGGGCAAAGGCAGCATTTTTTAGAGTGGGGAAACTATTAGATTAGGGGTAGGCACCCTCGGCATTCCAACGGTTGAGGAACTACAAGTCCCATGAGACATTGCAAGACTGATAGCCACAGACATGACTTGCAGAGACAGATGCATGATGGGATTTGTGGTTTCACCACAGCTGGAGTGCCAAGGTTGGCTACCCCTGGGTTAGAATCTCTCACTTCCTGCAGTGTCATTGAACAGGTACTCGTAGGGCAATACATTAATGTTCCCACTTTTCTACATTAAATCCAATAAACAAAAATGGAGTCTGACTTTAAAGGGCATAAAGTTTAAGGCCAGCTTTACGCCAATGCAACATAGAAAACCAAATGGCACCGCAGTGCAACGCTGTATTACAGGAATGGTGCCGATGCTTTTTTTTTGTGCACTGGCAGCCCATTCAAATGCATAGAATACCTTTAGGTCTCGTTCACACCTAGGCGTATTGCATATGCGCGACCGTCGCACGTTTTTTAAACCGCAATTCGCGGTAAAAAAGTTGCGCGACTGTCGCGCGTTTCCGAAGGCTACTTGGCTGTAGCCCAATGGAAACGCGCAACAAAACGACCCAAAGTAGTACCTGTACCTTTTCAGGCGTGGGCCGTTTTGTAGCGCGTTAGGGACGGGCGGAAATACGCCAAGGTGTGAACCAGACCCATTGAATACGATGGGATTTATATTTTTGAGCGTTCGTCGAGCGTAGAACGCGCTACAAAACGTTCAGGTGTGAACGAGGGCTAAGGCAATGCACATCAGCGTAAAAGGACGAGAGCGCCTTAAGTCCAGCAAAAATTCATTGTTCACAATAAGGGGTCAGAAGACACAGCCAACGCATTTCAGGGGCTCAAACCGCCCCCTTCATCGGGGCTTGAATGCTGGTAACCAGAGATGACACTGGATAGGTAATAACAAAAAATGAGGATTAAGGTATTTGCAGTACAGATTGCTGGTCTGAAAGCACCCAAAATGCGTTGGCTGTATTTTTTTACAGACATGAGCAAAATGGTAGAGGAGTGTACCATCGATGCACCAGAACATGCCCCAGCAGTCATTTGGGGGAAGCCTGCGTCTTGATGAGCGATCAGGCCCTGCCGTCTGCACCGTAATGGCTTTGTAATTGCAGCCTGCGGCCTATTTAGGAGGACAGAGCGGTCTGTCCTGAATTATAGAAGAGTGTTGGTAGATGTAGTGTTCTCTCTCCTTGTTGTGGCTCCAGGGCACAGCGCCCACATTTCTAATTGAGAATCCAGTCCTGGAACAGAGGATCACACACAAGCCCTGAAATCCCCTCGGCTATGTTTGCGGTCACGTCTTTACCTTGGGTGAACCTCGCTGAATCCTGGAACTGCTTATTCCTCATCACACCTGTTCACGTTCCGCTCGCCTCCATTCCACGCAAGCAGGCACATGGCGTTTCCGCTCTTTCATCCCCGTCTTCCGAGACCTCTACAGTCTGAGACCAGAGATTCCAGAAATGTCATCTACATTCTGAAGCCATTTCCTGCCCTCCCACTTCCAAACATAAACATGAAATCTCAACAGTTTAAAGAGACACCCCAGCCAACAGAGGGGGCTACTTGTGTTCCCCATGGTCCCCTGTGTGTGTTGTAGAGTAGTCACAGCTCCAAGCTCGCTCCCGGGATGGATTACAATCTCATGTGTAGTTTCCTAATTTATATTGAGATTGTAGTCCATCCCGGGAGCGAGCTTGGAGCGGTGACTACTTTACAACACACACAGGGACCATGGGGAACACAAGTAGTCACCCTCCAGAAGGAAGGACAGTGTCAGCACCAATTCAGAGATGATTGGAGGATCTGCAGCCGAGTGATACACAAATAAGATACATTGTTGTCAATAGGTAAAGTGACACCAAACTCAACAGTTACATAATAACATGATGAAGATCTATTATATAATCATTTGAAGTTGAACTAGCTCAATTTTTAAATATTTCCCTTTAAATGCTTTAAAAAACAATTTGTTTCTCCTGTTTAATAACTTCCTGTCAGACGGTAGCAACTTTCTCCATGGTCCCTATGGGTGCTGAAAAGTAGCTACCCTCTGTGATCGCGGCTGTTGTGAACTACAACTAGACGTCAGGATACATTAAGCGCCATCATGTCTCCCTCCCATCTACATTCTGCCCGCTCTGTGGAAAGCGCACACATCAGCACCAGAGACTTACCTCACAAACGAAATCCTCTGTGATGGGGTATGGAGGGGAGGAACTGGTCTGTGAATAGCATTGCACCACCGCGCCTTATGGCAAATGTAGTGAAGGAGAGTGGAGTTATCACTGAAATAATGTGCACCGCGGTAGGAGAGAAAAACGAAGGAGCGGCAGGAGCGCAGCCAACACTTTTCTAAGGAAAAATAAGGTAAAAATGAAATCTGAAAATAGAAATAAAAGCGGGATTGTGTCACTTTAAGGTATTTTTAAGGTTGAACCTGCGAGTTTCGTGTCACTTTAAGGGCCCGTTCACACCAAAGTGCGATGCGGGCAGGAACGCACTGGATCGCATTGCGGCGGGCTCACTTTGTTGTGGGGGAACGCAAGGCACATCAATGCACGCGGTCTGGTCAGGTCAGAAAAAAAATGCTGCAAGCACTATTTTTTCTGACCGGCCCGCAGGCATCCATGTGCCCCTCGTTCCCGTGCGGCCGAACGCATTTCGGCCAGAGGGCGTGGCTACGGTGCCATTCACTTCAATGGACCGCCGAGCCCCACAACAAAGTGAGCCGGCCGCAATGCGCTGTCTAGTGTGAAAAGGCCTAAACCTCTTGTGATCTCCCTTTTCTCACCTCTACTAAAAAGGAAACAAATACATTGCGATATAAAATTGACCGATCATCCCGCAGGAAGAAAAACATAAGAACACAAATGACACAAATGGATTTAGAAAATGAACATTCAACATTTTAATAGGTTTATAACATGGACTAAGATTTTTTTTTTTCTTCTTTGAAAAATGGCAAATAGTGTTATATGTTTAAAACATTACACGGTCATCGACTACAGAAAACAAAGAGGAACATTACAAAAAGAAAAACGATGGAGCGGATATTACAAAAACCAAAGGTGCTAGTCTGATTTTGGTAAGAGATGGCTGTAGTCTGTGTACCTTTATTAAGCGTTATACACACACACACACACACACACACAATAAAACATATACAATCAGAGGCCTGGAATTACACGCGTGTCATGATGGATTATCCTTGGCATTTAGTGTTGGATCAGAAATGAATGAAGTCGAGCAGAACACAATTTACAATGAATTATCAAAAAAAACTAAACATTTGCCACTGGTACACTTTTCGGCGGGAGACGGAGGAAGCTGCATTTTTACATTACAGCAAAAACATTTTTTATTGTATTTTTATCTCCAGTGGTGGAATACAAATGATAAAAAAATTCCTCATGTATGAAATGCGTGAAGAAGCTGCTCTGCAGAAGGAAGTGTTACCCGTGATGACAATTAGGAAAGAATCTACCTGGGCTCTTACATGGACTACACCCCAGTGATGTCTGGATGTGATCTGCCATCAGGACAGACCGTGGGCTATGACAATTATTATATTCCATCCATATGGGGATCGTAACTCTGACGACTGAGACAAGTCAGTTTGTATTAAAGAGCTACAAAAATACACCTACAAATATATACTATATATAAACCAATAACACTTCGGGCCGGAAGATACGCTATATGGCCAAAAGCTGGTGGACACCTGACCCTCATACCTACATGAGCTTGTTAGACATCCCATTCCAAAACCTTTTGGGTTCATATGG
>NW_017307296.1:295635-334944 GCF_000935625.1 Nanorana parkeri
TCTTCTAGGAAAGCTTTCTGCAAGGTGTTGGGGTGTGTCTGTGGGAATCTGAGCTAAGGTCAGGTACTGATGTTGGATGAGATCTGGCTCTGGAATCTACGTTCCAACTCATCCCATAAGATGTTCAGAAGGGTTGAGTGCCGGGTTCTGTGAACTCAAGTTCCTCCACACCAAACCGTGTCTTCATGGAGTTGGCTTTGTGCACAGGAAGCACAACCATGCTGGAACGCTAAGGTGTCCTTCCTCAAACTGTTGCCACAACATTGGAAGCCTTAAAAGAGAACTATGGGGTAGGTGTTTTTCCCCATAGTTCTCTTAAGGGTCACAGGAGGACATATACTAGCGTCCTCCCGTGACCCAAAGCTCAGTATATAGCGGGCTACAGCTCGCGGTATACCGAGACCGCCGCAGCCAGTACAGATCCCTGCAATGCTGTCGCGATCCACCCAGCTACATGATTGACAGCTGGCTCTGCCTATCTAGAGGCGGAGCCAGCTGTAGCCGCCCCCTCCTGTTCTCCCAGTCAGCGCTGGAGGATCGGAGAGGGGAGGGGGGGAATCCCTGCAGGGAGCGGTGACTGACAGTCACGGCTCTCTGCAGGGAGATGATCGAGAAGTGAGCGAGCGTTCGCTCACTTCCCGATCTATTGAGCCAACATGTGACAGTTTCATTGTCACAGGTCGGCTTGAACTATGAGGCTGAGGGAAAATCACCCCCCTCATAGTTCTCCTTTAAGCATTTCCCACATGTTTAGGTTTTTAGCATTAACAGTACCCTTCACTGGAAACACCTGAGCCCAATCATTTGTTGTGGTGTCCACATACCTTTTTGGCCATAAAGCGTATGCATTTTACTCATATGGGTAGAAGATACTGTCAGTGAGCTGGTGCTACAGAACCATCAAACGTTAGGCTAGGCCAGGGCTGGACAGATCCCAGGAGCCAGGTCCCCAATGCTCCCTAAAAAGTATTTGTCAATGGGGCCAAAAAACATCCTGCTTCCTCTTGGATTGGACAGACTGGCTTCTAAATCCCATATTATTTGTCCTCCCATAGGCTAGGCGCGCGCACACACACACACGCATGCAGCTCCATCTTTGCCAGTCATGTTGTTAGAGGGGAAAAAAATGGGACAGATCGGAGACTGCCGGAGGACACAATGCTGAGGACGGCCATCCTCAATGCAAACATTCTCTGTCCTCAGATAGAATCCACCAACAGACATCCAGGAGCTGCATGTGTCTGGCGTTTCCTGGCATGCTGCTGGTTCTAAGTTTCTTCTCTGATTTATTTATCTAACCAGCTGCATAAAGTCTGCACAGCAAATGTTCCCGATGTTCACACGCTGGTCAAGGTTTGAATCGGCTGGTGATTAATAAAATAAAACATTGCAGCACAAAGTGAAGGAACATTGAAACCACATGCTGGCTAAACACGGCTTCTCCTTCCCTCCTCTGACCGAGTGGGAGAGGGATTCATTGAGAAGTCTCAGCAAAGACACAAACCGCAGTCACACATTAGTCCAGACGCTGGATCCGGGACTTGTAGGCAGAAGCGGGATGTTTACACTAGATACCCGGAGGGGGGAAATTTCACTGCCGATTGCATGGCAAACAAGAGAGAAAACTACACTTCATTCACCCGCTGTTCTCACACATTCACCGATGCCGAGCGCCAACAAATGCCCTTCCCGTCCCTCAGCCAGTTCCATATTTGGTCATGTGTCACGGAAAACCTTATCAATACCACAATGCAAACACAAGAACTTTCCTAAAACTGTTCCAGCAAGCACTCCCTAATGTGCAAGGTGAATCTAATGCATTCCATCTGCTTTTTGATGCCAATCAAATAAAAAACGGGGAAGAGCAGACAGGACATATATATATGCATTATGTGTTAACTTGCAGCAGTTTCCAGAATAAGCAAAAAGCGCGTCTAACATCAAGGAATCTCCACAAAAATCCATTAGTCTGGGCTCTCTAAATGCAAAGGATTCACAAAAACATTTAAGTCTTTAAAAAAAAAAATGCTGCATGCTATTTTTTGCGTTTGCATTGGACCGGAACGCAGGCAAATGTTTTGCCATGCGTCTGATCGCACTGCGGGCGGGGTGTGTGGCTGTGGTGCCATTGACTTCAATGCACCACCCACCCCCCTCCGCCACAGAACGAACGGGGAAGTTTTGTGAGCGATTGCCGTGCGTTCCAGCAGCTACGGCTCAAATGACTTGAATTGCAAAGTACGTCAACACTACTAGTGGTTCCTTTCCCTCTTCTCACATAGAACTATACGAGCAAGCCAATACGTGTGGAGGCATCAAAATAGTCCCGGAATGCCCGCCTGTTAGTGGTTGCTGGAATCTTCTGCAGGACATCTAACAAGTACATTGTACATTCATTTACATAAGAAATACACTAATCATTTGGCAACATAAAGTTCTACGCTTTATAGCTCATTAAAAGGGACAGCCAGCCAAACACTGCCTGTTAACATGCATATGTAGAGGTCATTTTTTTTTAGCTGGACCAATTTTAAAGGGAACCTTAAAAATGACACTAAACTCCGGAGTTCAACCTTAACAATACATTCAGGTCCCTCAACTATGAACAACAATGTATCTTATTTGTGTGTCACTCGGCTGTAGATCCTCCAATCATCTCTGAATTGGTGCCGACACTGTCCTTCCTTCTGGAGGGGGGCTACTTTTGTTCCCCATGGCCCCTGTGTTGTAAAGTAGTCACCGTTTCAAGCTTGCTGCCGTGATGGACTACAATCTCATGTTTAGTTTACTAATTTGTATTGGGATTGTAGTCCATCCCGGGAGTGAGCTTGGAGCGGTGACTACTCTACAACACACACAGTGACCATGGGAACAAAAGTAGTCACCCTCCAGAAGGAAGGACAGTGTCAGCACCAATTCAGAGATGATTGGAGGATCTACAGCCGAGTGATACACAAATAAGATACATTGTTGTTCATAGTTGAGGGACCTGAATGTATTGTTAAGGTTGAACTCCGGAGTTAGTGTCACTTTAGAAAGTTAGAGACAAAGCAGCTGCCGTTGCTACTTTGAAGCTGCAGGCTCCATAGTGGTCATTGACTTCTTGTTCACGACACCATATTGTGTGAATGAACACTGACAGAAGTTTGCATTGTTCAATGGACCTGGTTTCAAATGACTTGAATTTCAAAGTACGTCAACACGCTGCAATGCAACTCGCTGGTGGGAACTCCTCTTACTGGAAAAGGGTTTTCTTACATCAGTGCTCTTTTCTTGCACTAGAAGATGCATCTGGGACGTTCAGTCAGTGCCAATATTCTGACAGGTTCCCTTTAAGAAAGTACAGATGGCTACACTGCCAAACCACATAGCTGATGTCACCGGTTTCCAGGACACTGGATCACCTTAATATTGGCCTTGCCCGCATAACATCTACTTCCATTGGGTGTAGCCAATGTAAAAAAAAACAAAAACTAAAATTCGGAGTCTTATGGAATGACTAATGGTTCTGGAAACACGTTGGTATCCATTATAAAAGAAAAGCTCTAAAATGTCTTCCACTCACACACACAGAGATAATCTGTGGCTCCAACTGGGTCAACTACCCAGCACGCAATGAGCCACTTGTAGCTGAGTGCCAGCCGGCCATCCACCACCGACATGGGAGACTTTCACCCTCTAAATCCCAGAGACGTTATTAAAAACACACAAACACTGTCCACTATGGCACATTAGGAGTGTACTAATCCAATAAAATACTTGACCCCACCCCCCCAACCTAGACCGTAAATAGGAATTCCACTTTAAAACCCTCCCCACATTTACTCATTAAACGTTTCATTATTTTGCTATTTAATAAAATACTTTGCCTCGGTAACAGAAATAAGCAGAAAGTTTCAAGCAAAGCGAGGGATAGAAAGATCAACACTTTTCATACATTTGGCCTGTGAAAGGGGAAGGTGGCACATTTTAAGGGATTTCCCATCTTTACTTTTCGGTTTGTTAGTCCAAACCCTCCGCACCTCATTAAATACATTGCATTTGTTAAATGGGTTACCCCCCTCCCCCTTATAAATCTGTACTGCGCTGTAAATAAACAGCAGTATCGGGTCATATCGCGGGCAATGGATATAACAATCTTTGCCAGGGTACAGAAGCTCCGAATGAAGCAGGAGGTTGCAATAGCCTTAAAGTTACAAGAGGGAAACCCCAAGCAGGTCTTCCAGCATACCTAGGTTAATACATTCTGTGCAAATTACCCGCAATGGAACTGACGTTAGGGATCCATGATGGGCGTCGTGAAAACCCACTCACCAAAATATAACTGTGCAAAACAAAGCTGTAAAACATTGGCTGCAATTGATTTCTTTGGTGCCAAAACAGCAAGTCGTTAGCCAATGCGTCTCCTTACAGCCAATGGGCTTCGCACATGTACAAAACTGTCAGTGTTGCGCCAAGCAACAAGCCAGCTGCTCCATTTCCAGATAGCTATGCAAGTTGGAAAAGGAGAAGCGGATTGGTTGCAATGAGTAACAAAGGCACTTTCATACCATGTGACACTCCATGCGCGCATTAAAAAAAAAAAAAGAACAAAATTGGTCCTGGTGACTGAATATACGTATGTGAAATAAAATCCATTGGCATTAAAATACAAAGCAGGACTTGGATCTATCCAGGTGGCAGGACTGGTATTGTCGCCTATCAGGTCTGGCTTTTTTTTTTTGCTTTCCGTTAAATGTAACTTTATTCGTGCTGACGGCTCAACCAATTAAAAACAAGAGACTCTGGACTGGAGGGCTAACAAGATTGAGCCCGAAGCCTAGATTAGCTAAGTCTTGCCACATAAAGCAAACTTAGATCATATTCAAATGGTCGAACTTACTTGGCAGAGCGCTGTGGTTTATCCCACGGACTTTCTGCTACAAGGACAATCCAAAAATGTGGAATGGACAACTTAACCAGTCCTACGCTAGGCCAGCTACATCTGGTGAGGGACACATTGGCCAGACCGCAGCGGTAGCCCTGCACCTGTTAGACAAGAATCCTATACTGAAGAAGAGGAATACTCTAGGTAAAGAAGTGAATACTTAATGATCAAATATTGAGAGGCGGCAGAACAGAGCAATAATTGAAGAGGAAATGCTGCACCAAGCTGGATTTGGAAGCAAAAGCCAAAAGACAAGTTGAGGCCATAGTCTTTTCTAACGTCTACATGCTGCCTTCACAGTCTAAAGGCCGCCATTGTGTGAATTCATTACCAGCAGCAAGACAAGGTTAATGTGGTGCCCTCGTTCTGGTCTGAGTCAACTCTCTCACTCTACCAAATATAGAGCCTTATCCTTAGCTTGTATCTACCTTCCGCCTGGAGCTCCGAGTACGCTGCCTCACTCTACGGTTAACATCTAGTTGATCAAAAAAGCAGACAGTGTTTTCTATCCTCTGCTTAGGCGACCTCTGTTAACTGGAGTTGAGATCCAGGACGGTAGCGTTTCCCATCTTCTGCTTAGATGACCTCTGCTAATCGGAGTAGAGAGCCAGGATGGTGGTGTTTTCCCTCCTCTATTCGGATGACCTGCGTTAGCTGCAGTAGAGAGCTAGGATGGTAGAGTTTCCCATCCTCTGCTTAGATGACCTCTGTTAGTTGGAATACAGAGCTAGGATGGTAGAGTTTCCCATCCTCTGCTAAGATGACCTCTGTTAAATCGGAGAAGAGAGCCAGGATGGTAGTGTTTCCCATCCTCTGCTTAGATCAGTGGTTCTCAACCTTTCTAGGGCCGGGACCCCTTGGTAACATTTACCAAGTTGTGGTGACCCCCAACCGTAAAATGTAGGGATGCACCAATACTAGTATCTGTGTGGGCTCTCGGGAGGCTATGCGGGCTCTCAGATGGCTAGTGGGACTCTCTGTTGGCGTCCAGTGCGGGCTCTGTGGTGCCCAGTGCGGGCTCTGTGGTGATCAAGCACTCACCTCCCCTCACTCCTGCCTGCTCCCCTCTCTCTGATCCTCTCTGGCTACTGCTGCTGCAACGCCATCTAGGAGAACTGACACTGCTGCGCTAGGAGGCTGAGCAGCACAAGGTATGTGGGGACCCCCTCAACTGTGGGTTGCGACCCACTTTTGGGTCGCGACCCACAGGTTGAGAACCACTGGCTTAGATGACCTTTGTTAATGGGGGTAGAGAGCTAGGACGTTAGTATTTCCCATCCTCTGCTTAGATGAGCTCTGTTAGGTGGAGTAGAGAGTCAGGATGGTAATGTGGTCCATCCTCCATTTGGATGACCTGTATTAACTGGAGTAGAGAGCCATCAGGGGCAAGCTGAATCCCTCAATGTTCTCTAGAAGTTTCCCTCAAGTGCCAGATGAAGCCGCTGGAATTAGAGAACAAAACTGTGATATGCCTCAGAGACAGCCGTGCCTCATGTATCTCCTTCGTTCCCCTCTGCCTAAGTCTTCCCCTACACACAGCAAGCAATAACACTAAGATTCAAGTGACCAGGGTTGGCTTTATCTTCATAAAAGTCTGGTTCAGCTCACAAAATGGCTGCCCGGCGCCTACAAGACGAGCGCACTCTTCCTTCACAAAAACAAACTCGTTATCCTGAATTTAGAACATACAATTAGGACATCGGACAAGGCCCTGGAATGGCAAATTCAGACCTATGAATTCTACATGGCAATGGACCCTTTAGTTGCGCTACACCAATCACGACCTGCAATGCTAATTTGCGCAGAAAGCGGAGGCAACTTTGGTCTTGGTTAGAGTTCTAGCAATACTTCGACTAAGACGAGTAGACACTGCACATAAAAATAAAGAAAAAAACATAATAAAATACAACCCGACCAAAATATTTGACCACCCCTAACAAGTCCCCAGTAAGTAATAACAATTTGGTTTTTAGAAAGACTGTTCCCATGAATACGAAATCTAAAAAAAAACATAGAAAAAAATCATTGGTATAGATTAAAGTACATTATTATTATTAATATTATTTTTTTTTCCTTTTTTTCATTTTCTTTAGTGGATAACAGAATCCTCAGTCTAATTTCAGCAAGGATCTGCTTGGTTGTTGTAAGTGAAAAGAGAGTAAGAGATGTTCGCTAGCGATGAGGACACTACAATATAATGCAAGGCTTTTTATCCTTGAAGGGGTTTTCTGATGTTGGAATGCCCATAAGCAAGGGGTCGTTCTTGGCATGCTCGTCACAGTAACGCATGAGATCAGCCGATGCTTTGGAAATCTGGAAAAATGAAAAAATTAAACTTTAAACCGCGTTACAGCCATGAATACAGCTGAAAGACATATAGGCAAACTGTCTTGCATGCCAAAGGATTGTTATTCTGGTCAGCCAGTCTTGTGTGTCACACTTCAAAGCCAAAAATAAGAAGGTCCCATTGCACTCCTTACTGGAATCCCATTCAAAATGCTTAGGTGGTGCTGAAGTAGACAGCGGATGGCACTGCATAGATCAGGGGTAACCAAATTCTGGCCCTCTAGCTGTGGTAAAACTACCAATTCCATGAGGCATTACAAGATTCCCACAGCCACGACACCCAGAGACAGATGCATCATGGGATTTGTAGTTTTAGACCCACTTATTCTTTTTGAGCTTGAGAAAGAGGATCTCCTCGAAACGCATTGCTCCTTCCCCACTGACCATCGAACACCCCGCCCCGTGAACGTCCTTCCTTCACTATGGGTACTGCTGTTATGCCAAAATATTGGTGCCGAGTTTTACCTTTATTCTCTCTATAGACGCCTCCACTCTGAGTTGCTGGACGGTTCTCCTTGCTTGTGCTATGTTATTCGTGCTGGTAGTTTTGGTGGACATCTTTGGTGAAGTCTGAGGAAAAGAAAGAAGGGAAAGTTACGGGTTATCTGGAGCTGGATAATCAAAACATTCCACAGATATGAGCTTGATTTAGGCCACACGCATGCACACACCCAGGCTCTTGGCAGAGGAAAATTTGCGACGCCTGGGAAAGGAATGCACTAAACATTCCTCCATCATGTATGTGACACATATGGGTCGTGTTGATGCGACATATACAACTCGGGAACAATGGGCTGGATTTCACAACGTGGTTGGTTATATTTTATTTTTTTAATTTTAGGAAATGTCACACAAAGTCATACCACCATTTAGGCTCGGTGCAGACCTATGCGATCCGGGATTGCGCGGTCCTGCACAATGCAGGGCGCGATTGCCGTGCGGCCCCATTGATTTCAATGGGGTGACATCCGCGTGGCAAACGCAGAAAAAAGGTTCATGTACCTTTTTTTTTGCGACACATGACTGTTTTAGGAAGTACGGGCAGAATCCACGTGATCCGCCCGGCGCGACTGGGGTGCCATTAGAAAATAATGGCATCCACAGCGCGATCGGTGGACGCCTAGGCGACTCCTGACCGTGCGGCAATCAGCGTGGAATCGTGCACGATTGCCGCGCGATGAGGTGTCGCCTAAGTGTGCACCGGTGAACATGCCAGCTCACACTTTTCTGGGTTTGATGGCAATTCTTAAGGCAATTGGAGAACATTTCTCAAATGGTATCATCTTAAAACGAATGCATTTTATTTCTCGGTTGGAGGAGAAACAGTAAGACAGTCAAATATGAAGAACAATTTGATGGCTAAATGATTAATGTGCACAAATGCAAAATGGGCTTTTGGGAGATAATATTTAACTTTAGGTGTATTTCCTGCAATCGCGAGTACTCAACACACTGCCGACTTGTCAGTCATGTCTTCTGAAATATTATTATTATACAGGATTTATATAGCGCCAACAATTTGCGCAGCTCTTTACAATATAAGGACCAAGTTGAACAGACACCGTCTCCTGTCCATTCAAGGAAGAGTTATACAGGTGAAACTCGAATAATTAGAATATCGTGCAAAAGTAATTGCAGTAAGTGCTGCAAAAGGGGCCCAAACCAAGTACTGAGTACATATGCATGCTTGTACTTTTCAGAGGTCCAATATTGTTCTATGTACAATCCTTGTTTTTATTGATTGCATGTAATATTCTACTTTTCTGAGGTTGTGGATTTGGGGTTCTTGGGGTTTTCATGAGCTGTAAGCCATAATCATCACAATTATGACAAATCATGGCTTGAATTATCTTGCTTTGCATGTAATGAGTCTATCTCATATATTAGTTTCACCTTTTTAAGTTGCATTAGTGAAATAAATGAACTTTGCACGATATTCTAATTATTCGAGTTTCACCTGTATAACCTCCTGATAGAGTATAAAAAGATCTACAGTCTAACAAACAAAACAAGGAAAAATCTTGGCTGCATTTGTACCTATTCACCCTCTTAGCTGTGAAGCCCTTAGCTCTGCTGCAACCAACGGCCTTCACACACCCAAATTATTATTTGTAGTCTACCTATATGTAACAGAAGTGTCCTATGATCCCAAATATACCAGTTTATGGGAGGCCTCAGGAGTTTGACAACATTCCTAAGGGAGCCGTCAAAAAGTCCTAAAGCTGTAAAGAAGATTCAATCAGATCTCAGTAATGAAATCTTCTCTGCCTAGAGAAGCCGCCCACTAAAACTTAATTACTGGGCACCGATGGAATTTACCAGAGATACATCAAGAGGCGAATGGTAAATCTGAAGGGATTGCAGACATCCAAATTCATGAGAAGTCAATGAGACAACTATAACCTGGCTGCTCCAAAAAGCTGTGCTAAAAACACTATCAATCTTCCTGAGGAGATACCAAATGGCATATGAGAGAGACGTCAGATACGGAGAGGCTTCGGTCCGATGAGACCAAAACTAAAAACTTTGGCCTTATGCAATTCAGCAGGGGATGGGAAACTAGTTACGACTGAGAGAAAGCTGGATGAACCCACAATCAGGGTAACCTAGAAAACCTTTTTCAATGTTAGACCCAAGGTGAAGATCACCTTTCAGCAGGACAATGACCCTAAACACACAGCCAAACCAAAACTGGAATGGTTTAAACCAAGGACATGCATCGCTTGCAATAGCCGAGTCAAAGCTCATATTTTAATTCATCCATCTTTGATATACTTAAAAAATGCTGATCACCAGGGATCCCGATTCAATGTTGTAGAGCAAGAGCACATTTTTCAAGAAAAAGGGGCAAAAATGACAGGACGGCAGAGACTTCTATAAGTAAGAGCCTGTGCTATTTATTTATTACAGGTATTTCTATAACACCGACAATATTACACAGCGCTTTACATAGAGCGGATTCACATCAGTCCCTGCCCTCAAGGAGCTTACAATCTAAGGTCCCTATCACACATACAGGTGAAACTCGAATAATTAGAATATTGTGCAAAGTTCATTTATTTCACTAATGCAACTTAAAAGGTGAAACTAATATATGAGATAGACTCATTACATGCAAAGCAAGATAATTCAAGCCGTGATTTGTCATCATTGTGATGATTATGGCTTACAGCTCATGAAAACCCCAAGAACCCCAAATCCACAATCTCAGAAAAGTAGATTATTACATGCAATCAATAAAACAAGGATTGTACATAGAACAATATCGGACCTCTGAAAAGTACAAGCATGCATATGTACTCAGTACTTGGTTTGGGCCCCTTTTGCAGCACTTACTTTTGCATGATATTCTAATTATTCGAGTTTCACCTGTACATACATACGAGGGCCAATTTTTAGACTGGAGCCAATTAACCTATCAGCGTGTCTTTGGAGTGTGGGAGGAAACCAGATGATCCGGAGGAAACCCGCACAAGCACAGGGAGGAAGGGCTTTCATGGAGAAACGCAGTGTGCTTTTGACATCAGTTTGAGATGCTTCCGAGACCATTTAGGATTGACTTGATTCAGCTGCCTTTGCATCCCCATAGATTTGCATGGTAAGAAAAGCCGTGGACCTAAAGCTGGCCATACGCTGTTAGCATATCAGAAATCAGCTGAAATTCTTACACTGTGTAGCTCTGCCAGCTCGACAAAAGTCAATTGCTCAATCAACTATTGCTGAAGGAGCCGGGACAAACATTTTCTGTCCAACAGTGTCTACATAAGAGTACAAAAGAATCATGTATGTTAACGAATACTGTTTATAACTTTTATTATATACATTTGAAAAAACCTTTTAAATGATTTCAATAAATTTGTATGTTTTGATAACCATCGCTGTTAAAAACCCCTCCACAACCTGTGTTGTAAATGCTATACAAGTGATTAGATTGGGGTGAGGTCTCAGTTCCCTAGGGGAGTAGTTTGGAAAGTGCATTTTTGGAGTGATGAGTGTCTACATCTAGTCACCGTTCATGTGTTCTGGCAATGGCGAGACGCCGGCTATAATACACACAGTATAATAATAGGAGATTCAATAGGAGATCCACTGCTTAGCGTGGATGGAGGAATCGGTTAGATGTTTTTTGTTCATACCGCAAGCTGAACGATATAAAACTATTAGTATGTGGCCAGCTCAACACAATCCGTGACCCAAGAAATGCATTGTATGGACAAACTGCAGGAAGCCTTGGGATCGTTGTGACCCCCCCTAGCTGTTTGCAAACTACAACTCCTAGCATCCTAGCCTAATGGTCCCAACCTTTTGCACTTAATCAAAGTGGCATGTAAGGCCGTGTAACTTCCCAGCAGCTGCAGAGCGCCCAAAACATCCTACAAACTATTACAGATATTTTCACATCTACTGAAGTGTCCCAGGCGTATTATACTGTACAGGAGAACCTCTGCAGAGAAATAAACAGGCTTTGCAAGGTCCCAGCATCAGCATTGGACAAATCACACACAAAAGAATGGACTGGTGGCACCTTGCCAGTCACTGAACAAATGGCCCAGAATTGTGTAGGATGAAAATACAACAGAACCACCATCCAGTCACACCATAAAGTCCAATACAATATGTAGAAATCTTAATAAAATTTGGTGCTGCAATTTTAGGAATCTATTGGGATGAGCTATTGTTCACACGCTGGCATTACAGCCTCTGCAGAGGTAAAGAAGAGAAAACCCCTAATGCGGGTGTAGCATGGAACATGGTCAGAAATGTTGTTTTTCCTTAAAGAAACATGACATTGGGGCTGTAATTTGTTATGTGACTCAGATAGTTCTTCTTGCAGATACTTTTACGTATAAAGATTCATATATACATCTGACAAAAAAAGGCAAAACCCAATCCTAGCAGAAACACTTTCACCCCCGGTACAGACGGCACGTCACCGGACTCAAGAGTGCAAAATGCTCTGCAGAAACTACACAGGTGCAGGAGTGCCAACCCCCCCAAAACACCATTCTTATTCTAAACAAAAATTCTGCAATACGTACCATGTTTTTTTTTTTTTACTGCACCCCAACTCACGGTATTATGTAACCCCACATTGCAGCACAATGAACGCCAGCCAGGAGGTGCACAGGAGTGCCATTCAGATAATGGCAACACATTGCACCTAGCCCTAGCAAGTGGTAATGGAACCTGTAGGGCTTCATCTGCAGGTGGGCATTCTGGGGCCCCAGTAGGAGAAGACCAGATGTTCCACTGTGCTGGTCTCTTCTGTACACTAGTCAGGGTCCAATTTCTAATCTAAACTTGGAGTCGAAATCCAAAACACAGCTCGTCTTAAACACTGCATCAACCATTGTGTGCGTAGACCACAACACCGTATGACTGGGTGGAAACATCATCAACAAAAGCCGTTCCAACTGTGTGAACAGACGTAAGTTGTGACCCCGTCTGATACCCAACGTCTTGAGTTTAAACTTTGTTAACATTTCCAGAGTGGCTGCAGGGAAAAAACACACAGCGTGTACATCGGGCTTATGACAATGTCCGATATATCTATCCATCTATCCACACACCCACAAAAACAATATACAATATCAGTTTAAGTGATAAACCGGAGGACAAATTTTTTTGCAACAAACTGGAAAATAACGGGGATTGATCCGCTGTTACATAGTAGGTAAAGTTGAATAAAGACAGACACAGGTCCATCTAGTTCAACCTATATATGTTGGTAATGTGTGTGTATATAACAACTCCCATATCCCTGTATATTGTGTAAACTAGGGATGCACCGATACCAGTTCAGATACCAATGCCGATACTTGGCAGAACTACCAGGGTTGCAGCGGTTGCAGATAGGACCTGGTTCTGGCGCTCCACCACTGTCCTGAAATCATTAGTCTGTATTGTTTGAGAAAAACTGTCACATGACAATAAACAAAAATGTATCCGTACTTGTACTTGAGAAAATGGTACGGTGCATCACATATACATTATATATATTAAAAAATCATACATTAAAACAGATGTACAAATCCCATGTGCTCCTTACATATGACAGCGGCCTCCTAACTTTTGAATGTTTCTCTAGTCTAGTCTTGGAGCTGGAAAAGTATCGGTACTTGTACCGAGTACGGTACTTGGTACCAGTCAATCCCTAGTGTAAACGGAATGGTGCGTCTCCTGCTCCTGTCTGCTTGTCATTCCAGGAAGTAAACATCAGAATGTGCTGGTGATGCAGAAAACCGGACTGGGCTTCTCGATGCCTGTTCATGGCTCAGATGCAGAAGGTAGAGACTGGAAGATTTGATTGGCTGAATGAAGGATCACTTTGCCCAAGCGTGCATTGTACTGTGCAGACTAACTTGACTGCAGCCAATAGGCCACCGAAAGAAAATCAGCTTAAAAAAGGTCCTACCTAGAGAACGTATTCCTGCCCCAAATGAACTGGCCAAGGGGGATTTAGCAAATTGCAGGGTGACTTTAGAACCGCTGGGTTGGGGCCCATCACATAAGCAATAGGCCTCAAGGCGTAATAAAAGAGTCCGGCTTGGAGCACAGGAATGACACCGGTCTAATGGCAACACACTGTTTATAACAACATTTCTGGGGATTGCTAAGATATACAGAGCAAGACACAAACTCTGACTCAACCCGAACTTTAAAAAAACAAACAAAAAAACATGCATCAGTCCAATAAAATGTACCATGACAAGTGGCGTCACCGCTACGCTGTGTGTATGGGAGGCATTGTTACCTGGATGGAAATACACCTGCCTCACATGAATCTTATACGTACAGAAAACCTGCCCTATGACGGATCAGATATTTCCTGGCCCAAGTACAAGTTTCATAAGCTAGATTTATGGAAAGGATCCAATAATAGCAATTATGAGTATGAATAAAAAGGTTTCCACATCTACACTAAACCGAAGACATTGGGCATTGTGATAATGGGCACATCAGGTGACTGCCGTCTTGTTTCTAATGGCTGAAGAAAATAAAATAAAAATATAGACAGGAGGAGGATAGAGGTCACCCCAACAGAAGTCATCTTAGAAGCGTGGTGATGTTTATGCATCTAGTTTATCTGAATAGTTACAGGAGGAGATATACAGTGACCGAGCTTCTTCCTCTGTGCAAACATGTTGGATTGCCGACTCGCTGAAAACAATGCACTCCCTACACAACTGATATCACAACAGTTGTTGGGGCTGGGTGCACATGGGCGATATTGGCTGGGTGCACATGGGCGATACCGGCTCTTTAAGGCCTCATTCATACGAGAAAAGGCCGACACGTACAGCACCGTGCTGTGTGCGCGCCCGTGTCGGGCAGCTCCCGGGAAGGACAGGTGCTGCGTGTGATTAGTACGCAGCCCCTGCGCTCACCCGCCCTGCACGTCCGTGCGGGTGTCCGTACTCATATGCTGACAGGATGGATCCTGTCTGTGTCCGAGCCGGGACACCCGCACGGACCTGCACTTGAGGCGAGCGTAGGGCGGCGTACTCCCATAGAGAAGGACAGGGGCTGCGTACTAAATCACACGCAGCGCCTGTGCTTCCCGGGAGCTGCCCGATACGGCCGTGCACGCAGCACAGAGCTGTACGTGCCGGCCTTTTCTCGTGTGAATGAGGCATAAAGCAGCAAGCGGGCCAACAATTAAGTGAACCTGTTGCTCTCCTAAAATTAGCCAAATGTAATTGCCCATACAGAAAAGATTGTGAGACACATGGGGTCAGAACTCAGAGTCAATCAGGGTCCTCCTCATGCACATGTACAGACACGGAACATGCTGGCAAGAGAAGATGAACTCATTGGTCTGTTGTTGCTTATTTACCATTCAGTCATAGGATAAAGTGCGGAGAAGAGACCGAGCTGTACTGCTGACCTGTTGTAGACAAAGATGAGGTCACCAACCCAGCTGTGCTGTCTGTGTAAATCACACCACTGGCTGCACATAATTACAAACTAAACAGCTCCATGCATGTATGTAATAACTGTATGTTTGCTCAGACCTCAGCTATAACACGTTCAAAAAAGAAAGCGTTAATGAAGTCTTCCAACACTGCGTTACCTCAAATACATAACAGCCCCCTCGATGATTACACCCTCAGCATATTTTGCATACATTCCTCGTCTTCTTGTTCCGGTGGGAAAGCGGAGTGAGAAAATCTTATTAAGTGCTTGTCTCAGCAAGTGAAACGTTTATTTGACAGAACGTCTCTTTCCACAGATTTTACCGCTGCAGGCATGTGAACGAGGACTGGGAAATCAAACTCAGCCACTCTCACAGGCAAGGGGGAAAGCGGCCATCGCTCCTGAGTGTGAGTAATGCTCCCCAGATCATTCTGTCAGGAAAAGAGCAATAAGCCACACCGCAAATCACAACTCATTACCGTCAGTCGCTATATGGAGTAATGTTAATTATCATTGGCTGCTATAGGTTTCTGCATGGAGCTCCGCCTTGCGCACAGCACAGTGGCGTAGTAGTTAGCGCTTCCGTCTTGCAGCATGGGGGTCCCTGGTTCGAATTCCCAGCCAGGTCACTATCAGCAAGGAGTTTGCATGTTCTCCCTGTGCTTGCGTGGGTTTCCTCCGGGTACTCCGGTTTCCTGCCACACTCCAAAGACACGCTGGAAGGTTAATTGGCTCCTGTCCAAATTGGCCCTGTATGAATGTGAGCTAGGGACCTTACATTGTAAGCTCCTTGAAGGGCAGGGACGGATGTGAATGTGCAACTATATAAAGTGCTGTGTAAATTGTCAGCACTATATAAATACAGAAAAAATCCCGTCTAAAGAAGCCAGAATATTGCTGTAAAAAGAGGCGGTGATCAATAAAAATAACCAACGATGACTTTTACCTTCTCTCCTTGCATCGAGAGGGTATTATAGAATAGTGTGTATGAGGCAAATGTATCAAAACTGGAGCAGACAGAACCTAAAACATGGCCCCCAATCAGCTTCTCCTTTAAGTTTGCTCAGTTAAGCTTTGAACATGAAAGATAGAAACTGACGGGTTGCTATGGGCAACTGCTCCAGAATCGGTCTGCTCCTGTTTTGATAAATCACCTTCTATGTGTCTGCATCTAGCCTCTCCTATGCATCCTAGTGGTAGCTATTCTGGTCAGCTATCTGTACTAACTCCTCATGGTGGCAGATCCCCCCCTCCTCCTTCCCATTTTATCTTAAAGAACTTCAGGTAAAGAAAACATACCCATGCAACGGGGCTACCCCGGCACTGCAAGGGTTAAATGCATGTTTTGTCAAGGGAGCTCAAATAAAGCAGACACACTCACCTGATCTTTGGTCCGACGGCAGTCAATGCTCACCTATCTCCCTTTCTGCTCCAACTATGGAGTGCCCCTTGACGTCCTTACGTCCAATGCAGGACTTGCATGAGATGTGATGAGCTCAGCGGTCGTTAAACCATTGAAGGCCAGGGGAGAAGAGGCTGCGGGAACTGGTCTAGCAGCCCAGGGGGGGACCGAGGATTGGGTGAGTATATCTGCTTTATTTGAGCCCCCCTAGATAAAAAGGAGCACTTAACCCTTGCAGTACAGGGGTAGCCCCACTCTCTCTCCTTATCTCCATAACCTATGGGGGGGTTCCTGTAGTCCAGCAGAAGAGAACTCAGGCAAGGCTGAAAATCATGCTGAGGATTTCTGTGCAGCAGAGACATTGTTGTCAACTTGCAACCAAAAGCTAGGAGCTCACTGGATTTCTAGCAGGATCAACAGGTATATCCATTACTTGCAATGTTTTTAAAAAGACAAAACATGAAGAATTGCGCATGTACTGCAGAGGTGGACTGATTTGTTTTTAATTCTACAAAGACACACATTAAATCTCACACATCCGAGGCTTAAAAAATCTTCAAATATCCCGTCAGCAAAACAGACTCACACCCACGACAGGTAGCGGAGGCTCTGCTGCAAACTGTGCCAAAAACCTCTGTACGGGAACACAGATTTGTTTTTGCCACGGGGCAGTCAAGCGAGTTCTCAGCAAAACAGCTAAAGCCGAAAAGGTTTATAAAACCCAGATTCCTCCTGTTTCCTGTTGTGCAATGATTCCAATGACTGGCGGAGCGGCTGCAGCAGTACGGAAGAGTCATAGGAGTTTATAGATGTCGGGAAGTTGAAGAGGCAGACAGCCAAGCTTGTACAAGGAGTTCACTCTGTAACAGTCACACTTCAATAATGCCTAGTCATAGTTCAAGAGGTTCCGCACTTCCAGATACAACGTGGAAGAGCGGCGGAAAGCGGCTCTCGGAACCGGACAGAGTTCTATTGGAGAGCTGTGCACTTTCGGGGGAATTGCCGATCTGTAAATTCACCAATGCTGCACTGACTCCCACACAAGCAGAAACCAAACTCATTCTTATCTCAGTGCTACACTAACACAATGCAACACTGACCACTGCTATAGGTGCCCATACACCTTACGATTATCGGACAAAACTTTTCGTCCGATGATCGAATAGTCGTACGATTATTGTACGGCAGCCCCATCCGGCCCCGATGATCGCAAGATTTAGCCGTAATTAACGAAAAGCACCTGGACGAAATGCCGTAATTGATTTGCCGTATTTTCGTTAGCGCAAGCGCAGTGTAGATCGTACGACTTTTGACGGACGGAAACCCCAGCAACCGTCCGAAAATCGTCCGATCTAGCAAAGTTTTCAAACATGCTTGACCGTCAAAAGTCGTAATGTCGGTCGGACACCGCAACGCACACATACGATTATCGGACGAAAAATCGACCGCATTCGAAAATCGTCCGATAATCGTAAGGTGTATGGGCACCTTAAGAATTACACTCATGTGCTGTCCATGGACTCTAAGCCCTGATTTACACTAGTAACAGCTGGCCCGTACAGATCTGCGTGCATGGCCGTATCGGGCTGCTCCTGGCAAGGACAGATGCTGCGTGTGATTTGTACAATGAAATCAATGGCACTGCAGCCAGCATCCCCCCCCAAATGCGATTGGATGTGCGGCAAAACATTGTCTGCGTTCCGGTCTAGTTCGAACGCAGAAAAATATGATTGGGATTGGGACAGCCCTGTTACATGGTGCTCACTTCACATTGCCAAGGTTCACCTTCACAGCTAAAATCACATTGGACATCAGATCTTTTTAAATATTTTGCTTCTTAAAAAAATAATAATTTGGTGATTGTGATAGAACTCTTCAAGCTGAACACAAATATAATTTCAGAATAACCATCACGTAGGAATCTTGAGAAATATGAAATTACAGTCATACTAAACTCAGGAGTTAAATCTTAAAGATACAATCAAGTACCTTAACTATTAAAGAGAAATATAGTTCTCCTTTAACAACAATGTATCTTATTTGTGTATCACTCGGCTGTAGATCCTCAAATCATCTCTGAATTGGTGCTGACACTGTCCTTCCTTCTGGAGGGTGGCTACTTTTGTTCCCCATGGTCCCTGTGTGTGTTGTAAAGTAGTCAACGCTCCAAGCTCGCTCCCGGGATGGACTACATTACTCATTTGTATTGAGATTGTAGTCCATCACAGGAGTGAGCTTGGAGCGGTGACTACTTTACAACACACACAGGGACCATGGGGAACACAAGTAGCCCCCCTCCAGAAGGAAGGACAGTGTCAGCACCAATTCAGAGATGATTGGAGGATCTACAGCCGAGTGATACACAAATAAGATACATTGTTGTTCATAGTTCAGGCGCTTGAATGCATTTTTAAGATTTAAAGGAGAACTATGGGGTCAGTGTTTTTCCCCATAGTTCTCCTTGGGGTAACGGGAGGACACAAACTAGCGTCCTCCCGTTACCCTAAGCTCAGTATACCGCGAGCTACAGCTCGCGGTATACTGAGACGCCGCACTTGGAGCGGATCCCGACTTAGATGGCGGGATCCGCCCAGCTGCGTGAGTGACAGCTGGCCCAGCTGTACCCGCCCCCTCCCCCGTCCGTTCCGCCAGTCAGCGCTGGCAGATCGGAGCGGGGAGAGGGGAATCCAGCCCCTCCCCCTGTCACGGCAGAGAGCCGTGACAGGATCGAGAGGTGAGGGAACCCGGTATGTGTTCGCTCACCTCCCGATCTACTGAGCCGACCTGTGACAGTCTCATTGTCACAGGTCGGCTTAGAACTATGAGGTGAGTGAAAAGCACTCACCTGATAGTTCTCCTTTAACTCCTGAGTTAAGTGTCACTTGAACTTTCAATCACCATAACGTGTTTAATCGCATAGTGTTAATTTATATATAGTGCATAATTTCTGAAAGTCAAAGTCAGTATAGAAAACGAGGTTGTCTATCTGTGCAAAGAAACTTTGTAAATCCCCCTCGAAAGAGAAATTTCCGTACCCGGTGATAACAAACACTATCCTTGCAGTCTGGAACCCAGTAGCTCTGCTTTGACAAACCCAAGTGACCAGGTTGTTTAAGATGCACCCAGAAGTGTTCAAGAAGCAAAATCTTTGTTGTCCAGTGTTAATCTTTCTATGATATATTTATCTATCCACCCTTCTATTATATATTTATCTTACTCTCCATCCATCCATCCATCTCCTGATGTGGATAAGAAAGCATATCCACTAAAATGGTCACACACAACAGCTTTCTTAAAGGGCTTAAACATACATGCATTAAAAAAAAACAACAGCCTGCGTCTGACTTGTATTCTTTTTACTTGCTGAACATTTGCAGGAAAAGCGCACAGGGTTGTGTAGCAACATTCACCTGAATTCAGCAACTTTTTAGCTTAACTTTCATCAGCATGATGACCAACTGCGAAATTCAAGTGTGTTCATGCTAAAGACTCCTTTTTGTTGATATAAGACCATTAGTGGAACATGTATAGATGAATCCACCTATAATTTCTCATTCGTGGCCGTTGTCGGCTTATCCTGCTGAAGAAATGGTAACCAAAGCTGATGCCCAAATATGACGGATTCATAATCCAGGCCAATACCACGGCCCATATTACAAAGGACATTGAAAGCAATAAAACTGCTTACAGATGAAACTCGAATAATTAGAATATTGTGCAAAGTTCATTTATTTCACTAATGCAACTTAAAAGGTGAAACTAATATATGAGATAGACTCATTACATGCAAAGCAAGATAGTTCAAGCCGTGATTTGTCATCATTGTGATGATTATGGCTTACAGCTCATGAAAACCCCAAGAACCCCAAATCCACAACCTCAAAAAAGTAGATTATTACATGCAATCAATAAAACAAGGATTGTACATAGAACAATATCGGACCTCTGAAAAGTACAAGCATGCATATGTACTCAGTACTTGGTTTGGGCCCCTTTTGCAGCACTTACTGCAATTACTTTTGCACGATATTCTAATTATTCGAGTTTCACCTGTAGATGTAAATCCGATCTCTCATTCTGACTGTTCTATGCCCACTGGTTCTCTCTGAGTAGTCAGGTCTGGTGCCCGGGGGCATACTGTTTGCTTATATTTATCACCAGTTTGATACGCCTCAGAGATCTTTCAGAGGTTACGGACAGGGGCACTTAACCTGCTAAACTGCCTCAATCTGCTTCTGCATTCCAGTTCTCTTCTACGAGAAGAGAAGCAGTTCTGATACATAAACAGTCCATCAAGCCAGGCCCCAGAACTGGCCACAGACGTTCTTCTCGTAGAACAGTAAACTGTAAACACGCATCTTGTAAATGCCAAGTTACTGGGAAGTTCCGCTCGGTGAAAAAAAACGAACTTAGTGTCAAACAAAAACACAGCACAGAGCCGGCAGAACAAGCCTGCTGGGGGTGGCTCTGCCCTGCACTTTCATCATCTGACCCGTCTACCCTTCACCTGATTAACACAGAACACGGCGGCCTGTAACCTAAAGTGAATGAGCAATCAGACTTAAGTTGGCCGTACACTGGTAGGTCTGTCGTGTTCAGCCCCAAGCTTGATTCCCACCAGACACAGTAAACAGAACATTTTATTGCGACAGCCAGACCATTGCTTTCTGACAGCCGGCACTCACGGCTATCCCTGACACAAGGCAAGAAAACACAGTAGTAGCAGTCTGTCCTCTGACTGGCTTTGTCTGATTTTAAACTTCAGACTGAGCTATGTGATAAGGTATTAGGCATTCAGTTATGTGTGTGCTTCGCAGCTTGAGCTATAGAGCTCTGTAAACAGAGACATGTGAAATAGAGAACTACTGGCTAAAAATTAAATGAAGGCTGTCTAGCTGTTTCTCTGACTTCAATATGTTGGGGGATATTCATCAAAACTGGAGCAGATGTGCATGGCAACCAATCAGCTTCTCTCTTCAGTTTGCTCAGGTAAGATTTGAAAATGAGACAGAGAAGCTGATTGGCTGCAGTGTAATTTGCTCCAGTTTTGATAAATTCCCCTCTTTTTGTCTTCAAGCAGTATGCAGAGATGGACTGGTGACTTTTCTGCTATGGTTCTATGTCACTACAAATCCTTCACCTGCACTGCAGAATGTGACTGACCATGACCTACCCATGTGTAGATTGTATGGAGACACGAGGCCAATGTGTGACAATAGGCTGACAATAATGTGAAACCGCCAGGGGAACACTGTACATTATGACATCTTCTATATTTATCAGCATGTGAATGGCTTTGTGTGACCCAAGGAGAAGTCTCTCTTTATTACAGCAAGAAAGGGAGGAAGCATATAAAATCCTCCATCAGATTGTGTGTTTCCTTCTATACATAATGTCATCATTTACAAAAAAGCCTCCCAGGCAGATGGCTGGGGCAGAGGGTCCCTACTTTCCGGTATATGTGCACCAGAGGCCTCGATCACATTCGGGTGCTTCCAAACACTTTCCTGTTGGGGAAAATGAAAGTCGATGGAGATGCAGTATCAGATGTTACAACCAGTGTTGGGGCACGGTAAGGCCGCTGATGTGTAATAAGCCAGTCAGTAAAACAATAAATGTATTCATTCCTAAAACCAGAGCACGGGCATACAACAAACATGCTTCAGGTATATGTCTGGCCAAAAGAAAAAAAACATACGCAGTATATTCTAAATGGTAATCACATATTTCCTCATGTTTTGTCTCTTTAAAAATGCTGTATTGTATAGAAAAATTACCCACTGATCTGCCATAAATCCAGTGAGTTCCTAACTTCCTGTAGTGACCCAACATTGCTGTAATGAAATCCCAAGCAACCCTGCCCAATTGTTCCCTGCTGGACTAGAGAAATCCCCCTTCCTCATCTCCATAACTAGGGGTGCACCAATGCCGATACTAGTATCAGTGCCGATGCCGAGTATTTGGGCAAGTTCTCGTAGTAGCCCAAATGCTCCGATGCCTAGCATGGAGGGAGGGAGCATGGAGCCGGCTTTCCTGCCAATCAGGAAATCGGGCAGCGTGTAATGACTCGCTGCCCGGCTTCCTGATTGGCCCGGGAAGCTGGACAATCAGGAAGCCAGGTTCTGTGTAATGGCCTGGTGACGAGGGACAATGGAATCATGAAGCCGGGCGCCGCGTCATTGCACGGTGCCCAGCTTCCTGATTGGCCAGAAAGCCGTTTCCATGCTTTCTCATCACCTAGTGACGAGATGCATGGAGACGGCTTCCCTGCTAATCGGGATGCTGGGTGGCGAGTCTTTACAGGCCGCCTGGCTTCCATAAGGGGACGTCCGGTATCGGTATCAGCGAGCACCAAAAAAAAATATTGGTACTCGATACTAAAAAAACCCGGTATCGGTGCATCCCTGTCCATAACATAAGGGTGGTGGTCCGCAGCTCAGCAGGGGAAAACTGAGGCAGGGCTGATTATACGGCTTGGGATTTCATCGAACAACAGGCAGCGTTCTCAGTACAGTAAGCAAAGTTAGGAGCTCACTAGATTTCTGGCAGATCAACAAGTATTTTTCTGATTTTTTAAAGACAGGAAACATGGGGAAATGTACATGTATTGCAGAGATGTACTGAATATGCTGATTTATTTTCTGCAAACATACACTTGAATTATAGGTTACAGTGACACATCAAAAAGGACCAGCAAACCTAGAGATGTGGGAGACATATTCATGAAGTGCAGCTATTGTCATATCTTGTATTGTGCAACTTCCCTGAGAACTACAAAGACTGTTACTTTTATTGTCATAGGTCTAGAGGGAAAGCAATACAAGTAGAAGGATACCAGCAACCGCGGAGGCACTAGGCAGCCAGACTGATCTTATATGCCAAAGTTTAATGTTTGACTGGAAAGCAACCATCCACGGGACCTATAGCTTAGTCCCTCCTATACAGCATAGTCCACACTGGAGCAGATGACCGATGGTGTAATCAGAATATGCAAAAAGTCCTCTAAACCCGATGACCTTTCCTAGCAAGAACGTCAGGAATCCACCTATAGCTACAAACTGTGTCATTCATTGACTGAACGTCAAGTCCTGCAAGACATGCATAGACGAGCTGAAGGAGATGAGCTGAGACCGGGATACATACTTCTCAGGAAGCAAGGTCTATGTTGTAAACCAGTTCCAGGGAATATTATCTCAGCAACGTTGCACGTCTCGTTTTCAGCCTGAGATAATCCATCATCCGTCTCCATCTCCAGCCTGCTAACCAGTAGCAGGTCCCTGGGGACTGGAGTGGATGTTCGGAGCAAGGCACACAGAGGATAATGCTGCTGCTCAGGACAATTGTGGGACAGAGCTCTGAACAGAGGACATAAGCTATAAGCAAACACCCCTCCTGATACCATTATCTCAGGGGAAGAATGATCCGATAGCTGTCTTCCTCCCTAACCTCCGGGAACAACTGGGTGTTCTTGCTAGCTTGAAGACTGCCATAGAATTATGCTGGCCATACACTCTTCTCATTTTTTTGTGTTTGAACATGCACACTTAATGAAACAAATAGAACTGGCCGAAATTCGCACAGTGGATGCCGCTCTTGGCACCCTTCTGGCCGGCATCAGAAGATTGAAGGAGCCAGATGGAAATTTTTTGAAGGGATGGTGTGCTTGCAGGAGCAATCTGTTCTATTTTTTTTTTCGTTCAACCTGCGCGCTTAATGAAAAAAATAGAACAGATTCCTCCTGCAAGCACACCATCCCTTCAAAGCTTTTCCAGCTGGCTCCTTCAATCTTCTGACCGAGGGATGCCGGCCAGAAGGGTGCCAACAACGGCACCCACTGTGCAAATTTCCGCCGGTTCATTAAAGGAGAACTATGGGGTTAAGGCTTTTCCCCATAGTTCTCCTTAGGGTAACGGGAGGACACAAACGAGCTGCTGCTCGCGGTATACTGAGATGCCGCAGCTGAAGCGGATCCCGACAATGGCCAACGTAAGACATCTGACACATTTAAAGCATGCCGGCTCCACTGCAAAGCAAGCTGGAATCACAAATAATGATTTTACACACAACCAGGAATCTAGCATTTTCAGATGGAGGTTAATGTTAGGCAGCCCCTATTCTTCCTTCATGATGGGTATACTGTAAAGTGAATCTGTGGCCAGATACAGAAATTTAAATATGAACATATTGCAAGTAGCAAATGAGCTACACAAACAAGTCACCACTGATCTCTCTATCTGTAGGCACTGTGAGGCAATTCATTCTGAAAGTTTACAGTAGAGGCACTAAAGATGTCCAAGTTGGGTCTCTGGGCACCCTTTCTCTCCCCTCTTTCAGAGCTCCTACTCTGGGTTTGCACTAGAGATTAGAAGACTGGAGGGCTACTGAGTCACTGCTTGCAGAGGGAGCAGGGTGTTGGGTCACACTGAGAGGGGAAGCTGAACTGATGAGGACAAGCAACTTCGGTGCTCCTGCAATGAATGTGGAGGATGAATAGCTCCACAGTGCCTACAGCTACAAGGTTAGCGAGGACTTGTTTTAAACTTCATTTACTGCTTGCTACAAATCTATAGATGCTTGAACCTCCATCACCTAGCCACAGTTAAAATTTAAGTACAGTAATCCATAGCAGGCAACCAGAATGCACCCTTCTGATGCTAACCCTGTACAAGATGGCTCCTGATAGAATGCTATGGGTTACTGCATGCAAGATTTAGGGCTAGTTCACAGCAGAGCTTTAAACTAAATCGGATTTCAGGTGCGTTCCAATGTGTTTTTGATGCAGCTAAAATAGGGCAAGCAGTATTTTTTCTGACTGCATTGGAAGGGACTGCACTGGTGTGAACAGAGCACCGGAAATCCCATAGGAAAGCATTGTGATGCATGATGGATGCAGCTGCCAAACTGAACGGAATGCATCACAACTGCATCTGGTGTGAACTAGCCCCTGGTAGTTAGGAGGTGAGAACAATTTAATAAAACCAACCGCTTATTAGGCCCGTTTTCACTTGTTCAATTTCCTGCAGCAAAATTAATTTGCACATGAAAATGCATTTCAAGCAGCTATTCCATTCACTTCTCTGGGGCTAGTTCAGAAAACATTTAAGGGGTTATTCACAAAAGGGTGAAGAGTTTGGAGAAGGGAACGATCTAGGCCAAAATAGCCGATTTGGAAAAATTCTCCAATTCAGCTCAGCTATGTTGGCCTTCTCCAAACTCTTCACCCTTTTGTGAATAGCCCCCTTAGTGGCCTATGTAGAGGAGTTTGGGGTGTAGTGAAGAACCATAGTGCAATCTTCTGAGCTTCGGCTGAAAAGAAAGCAACTGGAATGAAGGACGTACAGACACCTGCAGGCGTGCGAGGCCGCCCGGGAGGTCATTTACAAGTATCTGATTCCAGCAGGTACATAACGCAAATCATGGAGGAGATTACGGCCAAAGTCCGCAGCGGGCTGTTTATTCACAGTTTAACTGTCGCATTCCAGAAAGAAGCAGTGATCGGATTGCATGGTCTGGTGGCCTAAATATCAAGCCGCACCTTATGTAATATTATATAGACTGAAACCACCAAAATCTGCAGCATTGAAAAGAACGAGGAACTGTCTGTCAGGATTTGGTGGACGCTGCAGCTTTTCTGAAAGCACCCCCCATGCCGTTCTTGTATAATGAACGCCCATTAGAAGGAAATGAAGGAGGACAGCTACAAGGAACCCAGAGCAGGACACAACGGGACAAATCTATAAGTGACGGTCACGACTCGCTCTGTCCCCTACAGTGCATTTGACTACTTTCACTTGCGGCTTCGAGGAAGATAAACAGGATCAAATGACAAGTGTGATCCTGTGTGTCTGTACCCGAGACTCGGCCAGTTATACAACCAGCGCTGATTACAGTCAATACCTCCTGAGCACATGCTTCCCCCCCAACTGAAACATGGCCGGTTAATGAGCTTTAAAAAGGGACTCGGTGTATCACTCAGGTCTGCTGCGTACAACTGATCAATAATATTTACTCTGCGGGGATTCTGGGAATCTCTAATTAGAGGAAATCACGACCAGGGCAGAGGGGTGGGATAGGAGAGAAAGAGGAAACCGTTTTCACACCATGTAAATGCTTGACTCCAATGAAACTTTGTATTCAGATTGACACCTCTGTGCTTACATCAATGCTTCTTGTTCCTGCACTAGGGATGTGTTAAGAGGGTTACACCATCTCTTTTATCAAAACAAGCAAAGCACAAAGTGTCACAACGGGACCTTTTACAAATAAACGCAGCTACAGGGACCGCCATTTCCTAGAATGATAGTCCCAGCTCTTCAAAGTTTTTGCCCGACTATTCCATTTCATGCCGATAAGGATGCAATGTCTTGGCTTGAACATGGCCTAAGATTTGGACAAAAATAGTCCAATTTGACAAATTTAAATACCCGTCTAGATAAGAGAACCTGACTGTGCAAGGAACAAATGAAGAAGCTGAATGATGACCACAAACATACTAGGAAGAGTCATTACAATGAGATCTTCCACCCACAGCTTAAGTATTTAAAAGAGAACTATGGGGTGTTTTTCCCCATAGTTATCTTTAGGGTCATAGGAGGACATAAACTAGCGTCCTCCTGTGACCCAAAGCTCAGTATCTCGCGGTATACTGAGGCCGCCGCAGCCGGGATGGGTCCCGAGAATACTGTCGAGATCCACCCAGCTGCGTGAGTGACAGCTGGCTCTGCCTATCTAGAGTCAGAGCCAGCTGTACCCGCCCTCTCCCCGTCCGATCAGCCAGTCAGCGCTGGAGGATCGGAGAGGGGGGAATCCCTGCAGGGAGCCGTGAGTGACAGTCACCGCACATTGTAGGGAGATGATTGGAAAGTGACCGAGCAGCGGTATGCGTTCGCTCACTTCCCGATCTATTGAGCTGACGTGTGACTGTTTCATTGTCACATGTCGGCTCGAACTATGAGGAGGAGTGAAAATCACTTGCCTCATAGTTCTCTTTAAATGCAGACTTCAGCTAGGTTGGATGTTTGGCTTTCCTCACCAAAGAAGAAGGAGGGTGGTGTTGGCAGTTAGAAATCTTGCTGCCCTAATGCCAGAGAGATGGGAAGCCAATGAGTCACTCAACCCATTGTAAACCATCAAAACCAAAATATCACTTTTGGGTGGGATTGGCCTTTCAATGAACCGATCACAACAGAAACGAAGGAATTGCTACTGCTGACTTATTCTCGATGATGTGTGCTTCAGGGTGGTGCTTTTCATCTTTCCCGCGCTCCTTTGTGAGTCAGTGATCTAGAACAAGCATTTTAATTGTCAATTACTAATGCTAGCTATGAAAAAGTCCTACAAAGCTTGAACCTTTGCTACCTAAAGACTGGGGTTGGCATGTTAGAAGGCTTGAAAATTTAAATGGAAAGTATAGTAGTGTTTGTGCAACCAGGCCCATTGAATTCTTATGGTCATAACATTGCGCAGTCTCCCAGTAAATACATTTTGATGCATTTATACATTTCTGATTTGCACGCTGTTCAATATGTTAAAAAAACAAAACTGTAGAATTGTCTTAAGGTCACTCTATCTATATATCAGACTTGCACTTGAAAAACAGTAAAAGATAGTCACTGTGCAACTTTACTTAATAGGAAGCAGAACCTGCAAATTTAAAAGAGAACTATGCCCCAACCATTTTTGGGCCATAGTTCTCTTTAAGGTCACAGTAGGACATATACTATTGTCATCGTGTGACCCAAAACTCAGCACATAGCAGGCTATTGCCTGCTATATGCTGACAGGGCAAAGGTGGTGCTGCAGCCGGCACAGTTTGCCGGGATCCACCCCGCTGCCTGATTGGCAGAACCAGCTCAGCCCACCCCCTCCCTGTCCATTCCTTCAGCCAGCGCAGAGGGGGGGAGGGGGTGGAATCTCTGGGGGAGCGGTGACCATCAGTCACCACTCTCTGCATGGAAAAGATGATGAACTGAGTGATCGGCGGTATGTGAGCCAGTGTGTCACAGCTTCAGTGTCACACGTCAGCTCTAAATATGGAAAATACCATAAAGTCACTCTCAGTCCGTTTGTAGATAGCAGTCAATCTCCTTCATTGACTGAACATGATGTCACATACACAAAGCGACGTTTCGGGACCAGGCAGTCCCTTCTTCAGGCAAACAACAGCTTTAGTGTCACACGTTGGCTCTAATTATGGGGCACAGTGTATTTCACTCACCCCATAATTATCCTTTGAGTAAATATGTTGGACACAATGCATTTTCATAAATCCGAGAGATGCTGGGTGGTTCCAGAGGAGTGGGACATTTCCCTCTTAAAAGGACAACTATGAGGGGAGTGTTTTTCACTCACCTCATAGTTCTAGCCGACCTGTGACAATGAGACTGTCACAGGTCGGCTCAGTAGATCGGGAAGTAAGCGAACACATACCGGCGTTCGCTCACTTCACGATCCTGTCACGGCTCTCTGCCGTGACAGGGGAGGGGCTGGATTCCCCTATGCCGCCTCCCTTACCATAGGAACGTTCAATGTTTACTGTTTCCTCTACCCATCCTTCCGCCCTACCAATCCATTGTACAGTTCTATGGTATTTGTGTTTTGTATACACTTACAGTTTGTGTAAATAATTATAAAAAGTTGAATGTATATTTAGAAAATGTACACAAACATTACAAAAAACATTTGAGGTCCATTAACACCACGTGTCTGTTGGGCTGCGTTGCTCATTGCAGGCCCAATGCAATCAGAAGGCGAAATGCACGGTTTCCATTAGGCCCAGTTTACACCAATGCACTGCATTGGTGTGCGCTGGGTGAAAATGGAGCACGCTACCTGCAAGGAAATTGTGTGAATCCAGCCTAAGGCTGAACTCCAAGCAAACAGCTAACTATGATGATGAAATGGAGAGAGAGAGCTGCTCTACATGTCAAAGAATATTTCTGCCCATCCACTCCTCATATTCACACAGCCCTGCCATACAACACAGCCCTTTCTAGCATTGCAGGAGACATGATTTTGTATTTGCTGCAGTTAAAACAGAACTATGGGGTATCCTTTTTATCCCATAGTTCTCTTTAGGGTCTCGGGAGGACACATACTAAACTCCTCCCCTGACCCAAAAGCTCAGTATATAGCAAGCTATTGCCCACTATTTACTGAGAGCACCGCAGCTGGAATGGATCCCGACAATACTGTCGAGATCCACCCAGCTGGCCGATTGACAGCAGCTCTGCCTATCTAGAGGCAGAGACAGCTATGCCCACCCCTTCCCCGGTCCGTTCCTCCAGTTAGTGCTGGAGGATCGGAGAGGGATTCCCTGCGGGGAGCGGTGACTGACAGTCACGGCTCTCTGCAGCAAGATGATCGGGAAGTGAGTGAGCGACGCTATATAGAGTTGGCGATCTATAGAGTTGGCGTGTGACCATTTCATTGTCACAGGTCGGCTCCAACTATGAGGAGTGGAAACCACTCACCTCATAGTTCTCCTTTAAGTAACACTCACAGGTCTTGTCCCTCACACAAATGACTGGCTCTTTGTGCTTCTTCTCCCTCAGCCAGTTTCAACGCTGCTGTACAGGGCACTGCAAAGGTTCGATACCAAGTCAAAAAGTACTTACACTACCTGCAATAAAACATATATTTAATGAGGTATTAATGAATAAAGAGTTGCATTAATCTGTTATTTTCGATCTGCCTGGAGTTCAAAAGGAGTAAAAAAAAAAAGGAAGGCCTCCCCGTCAATGAAAACTTAGGTAATGCTCATCCAGGGATTTCACTATTCTCTACACGGTGTGAATTCCTCCTGTCCTTGTGCAACCTCGGCTCAGGGGAAGACGAAGGGTTATTAAGCACTAAAACCACTTCAGCCTGGAAACAATCGCCAGGGCTGGATGTCACAATACGCTGTGTGCTCATTGTGTGGCATTTACAGACTTGCTCCACTCTATGCTATCAGTGCTGCCAACACACAGGGGGATTGCTCAGTGTCTGACAATCTCACCAGACAACCACCTGCTGAGATAATTTGCCTCTCACTGAGCCAGTTACACCTCCTGCAAACAGCCAGATAAGACTCAATTAGCACTTGGATACTAAATGTGCCTTGGGAAAATGGACCCTGTCCCAGGGAGAAGACTCCACATCCATCACAATGGAAGCTGATAGTGACTTGCTTATCGGCAGGACACTAGACAGGAAAATGGGAAACAAATTAAGCCGGCCATTAACTGGAGAGATTGTGGCAAGATTTCAGAATATACAACAATTCTTTAGTGAACGGACTGTAAGAGAATAACTGCAGCATATTTGGGACCTGTATGATTTGATAGTATTTGGTCATTCTTCTGTTGCACCTTGACCAGTGGTAGATTTTCGTACAGTCATGTGAAAAATCTTGTCAGATCGTTTGATAATGCCATCAACGTCTTGATGATTGTCGTCTGAAATTCCGTTTGATTTTAACATTCGATTTTGGAATTCCTTGTTGGAATTTTGTTAGTTCGAGAAAAATGTTCCATCCATCAGTACGGAATGATATTCTACTCAAAGCTGCGCATAGACGACCTGCCCTCAAAAATCTCTCTCAATCAGCAATTTGCTAAACATTGTTAGTCATTTTTGAGTTTTGCTAATTCAGGGGTGCCCATTAGGTCGATCGCGATCAGCTGTGTCCTGTCCTCTCGCGGTGCTCGTGCGGCAGCCGGCTGAATGTGTCAGACGCCGCAGACGGGAAGGGGCGGGACACCTCTACCCGCGTGCAACGTCGGCCAGACAAGTACAGCTGGGAGGACAGGACGCCGGCGCACCAGAGGAGACCTGGGAAGCTGCTGCAGTGGAGGTAAGAAAAGACAGACAGGAGAGAGACAGCAGAGAAAGTGAGAGAAGAGAGACAGCAGAGAAAGTGAGAGAAGAGACAGGAGAGAGAGCAGAGAGAGAAAGTGAGAGAAGAGAGACAGCAGAGAAAGTGAGAGAAGAGAGACAGCAGAGAAAGTGAGAAGAGAGACAGCAGAGAAAGTGAGAAGAGAGACAGCAGAGAAAGTGAGAGAAGAGAGACAGCAGAGAAAGTGAGAGAAGAGAGACAGCAGAGAGAGTGAGAAGAGAGACAGCAGAGAGAGTGAGAAGAGAGACAGCAGAGAGAGAGAGAGTGAGAAGAGACAGCAGATAGAAACAGGGGAGAGAGAAGAGAGACAGCCAAGAGAGAGGGTCGGTTCACAAAGTTTGCGTTTCAGAGTGTTCGGCCTCTAGAACGCACTGGAAAGCAAGCTGGCCGGCTCCATGCGTTCCAGTCCCATGCAATCTGCAAAAATAGTGCTTGCAGCATTTTTGCAGATCGCACTGGACCGGAACGCAGGCACTGATGTGCCTGTGTTCCCATGCGGGCGATAGGACTTTGGGCGGAAGGCGTGGCTGCGGTGCCATTGACTTAAATGCACTGCCACGCCCCTGAATGCAGGTGTTTTTTCATTGGTAGATCTCATTGAGCTCGTCATTTGAAAAGTAGATCTCCAGATGAAAAATTGTGGGCGCCCCTGTGCTAATTGAAAGAGATGGGGGTAGACAGTACCTCCAGGACCTGCCTAACGGGGGGGGGAAACAATCCGGCTGATCACCGATAGTGTTCATGAGCTACTCAAAGACATTGGATACTCAACCAGCTAAATGCACGTGGAGTGGGAGACTGCCATCATAAAGAGGACTATGGAAGCTGTGCCCAAAAAGTGGAGGGCAAAGAACTAGTATGCATGTGCACAACAGTCTTGTTCAGTCTTATAGCTGGTCCACACTCATAGAAAACACAGCCACCCAAATGAGTATGGGATCAACCCTATGGGATCAACCCTATAAAATAATGAGACCACATTAGGTATAGGGCCTGGCAGGGCCTATTTTTAAACAAAGGTTGTGTGCTGCCGGGCAGAAACCTCTGGAGCAGAGCTGAAAATTAGTATTTACTTACTTCTGTGGTATATCCTAAGGGTTGTAAAGGTCAACATCTCTAAAAGTGAAGTTAAATACACTAATAAAATGTTAGAGATCAGTGCGCGAGGAAGCTCACCTCCCTCCCTTTATACAGAGTGATTGCCACTTTAAAGGTTCTCCCAGGGATGTGAAGCAGCAGAGAACCGAGTATGTAATAGTTACCTTCTAGCCGACAGGCAGCCGGTCAGTCTCCAGCTGTCACGGAATAAGTCACTGCAAGTCTGAATGGCACAACAGCTGGAGAGCGACATGTTTCCCCCTCTGCTCCATACATTCCTCAGGATTTACAGCAAAGGTATAGGAGAGTACCATTAAGGTAACTAAAGAGATAAACCTGGGCTTGGTTCGGTCACAGTTCACCCAAGGCTATTCAAAACCGTGACTGCCAGCCTCTCCTCTCAGCCCAACGAGTTGTAGAGGGGGACATTCCCCACCCCGTAACTATATGTCACAAAGGGGCGAGGAGTGCCCCTGCCGCCACTGACTGATCCAGGAGGAGTGAGTGATGGTCACAGTTTCGAGCAGGGTTGGGTGAACTCAGAAAAACTGGGTTTGAGGCTCATCTCCACCCCATACCACCCACGCTAAACTGTCGGGTTTAATCATCATTACCAGTCCCAATATGTACCAGTATGACTTCAAAAGAGGTCAATAGGTTAGTTATGCTGTACATATGGATAGCTAAGAGCAGCTGAAGGAAAAGAAGAAGGATTTTATCATCTTTATATAAAAATGGCAAACCACAAGCTTGCTAAACCTAGTGGGATTTTTCTTGTTTTTGTGGAATGAAAAGGTATAGTAACTGGCAATGTCACCTCCCTCCAGGCCAACATATCACCTGGCAATGCTGGAAATTGGGAAGAAATCCATACCAAGTGATCTGATATCATCCTTAATACATCCTCAGGCAGGGCCGGCCTTAGGGGTGTGCGAGCAGTGCGGCCGCACAGGGCGCCATGGCAACAAGGGCGCTGTGCGGCCGACACAGTTCGTCCTGGGGGCGGCTTCTCTCCCCCTCACCGCTACTGTCCTCAGGTCACAATCAGAATGGATACCAGTGATGGTTAATAATCTACTTTAACTGGTCCCATAGCCCTGTGGGGTTGTTACTCTCAGTTAACAGAGTATACTCTAAGACCAGAGATAGGAAAAGTCCTGCCCGCCATCTGCGGTGCAACTGCAAGTCCCATTGGACATTACGAGACCCCGACAGCCACAGTCTTGACTCTCAGAAGCAGAGGCATGCTGGGATTAATAGTTTCAGCACAGCTGGATGGACCAAAGTTCGCCTACCCCTGCTCTGGCCATTCATAATGTTTCTACCAACAAACATGAAACTGCAGAGTCTATGACAGCTGCACACAACAGACTGCTGAGAAAGTTCCCAACCTGAACATCTGTCCCGGCTGAAACCTGCTTACTCAGCACCGAGCATCTGGAGCAACTTTCAGGTGTCACTGTAATAGGCCGCTGTTCAGAAATAGGTTTTTTTTTTTTGGTGCAATACCTTCCAGTATTTAGCAACGTTGATACTTTCCCATAATTACTGGCCACAAAAGATCAACAGTTTCAGCAATCAGACTGTCTTGCAGTCTGGTCACTTCAGGTGGTGCAACTTCCTTCAGCAATGTACAAACTATACATTTAACACGCAGGTTCCCAGCAACTAAGACTACCCCTGTGAGGTGCTTTTCAGAGATTCAGAGGTACTTTCAGCTGAGTAACTATTTGTTTTAAAAAAAAAATATAAAAAGAAAATGTTACTGAAGAAGTCTTTGACCACAGGGCCATTATACTTTGCACCGCACCCATGTTATGCTGCATGCAGAGTACTATATTACAGATGCTGAGCTCTGCTTATGTACAGTTCTATCACAAGCTCTGTTTGAACCTGCAGGTTGTTGACAGGTTAGTTTAAAAAAAAAAAAGAATTATGTGAAATGCTCAAAATGGAAACAAACATACAAATGCAAATACAAGTACATCGCTCCACTCTTGTGTAAGCTAGCACTGAAGGAATCCATTAGGAGAACTAAGGAGAACTATGGGGTCAGGGCTTTTTCCCATAGTTCTCCGAAGGGTAACGGGAGGACACAAACTAGCGTCCTCCCGTCACCCTAAGCTCAGTATACCGCGAGCCGCCGTAGCGGATCCCAACATCGATGTCGAGATCCGCCCAGCTGCGTGACTGACAGCTGACTCTGCCTATCTAGAGGCAGAGCCAGCTGTACCTGCCCCATCCCCCATCTGTTCCGCCAGTCAGCGCTGGAGGATCGGAGCGGGGGGAATCCAGCCCCTCCCCTGTCACGGCAGAGAGCAGTGACAGGATCGAGAAGTGAGCGAGCGCCGGTATGTGTCCGCTCACCTCCCGATCTACTGAGCCAACCTGTGACAGTCTCATTGTCACAGGTCGGCTAGAACTATGAGGTGAGTGAAAAGCACTCACCTCATAGTTCTCCTTTAACCTCAGATGACGGCCAAACGTAAAGGCAGAATGTGGAGAGGTTATCTCACGTTTTGAAACCCATCCAAATATCTTTCCTCATAAGGTTGCTGGTGTGTGTGTGTGTGTGTGTGTGTGTGTGTGTGTGGGGGGGGTTATGACTACTGTGGCCAGAGACGTTACATTTTTGGTCCCAGCTGCCCAAAAATTGTCATTTAGTGAGGCAGCAATGCTATGATTTTGCCCATTCAGTGATTAACTGCCAACCTACTTTTCTTCCATCTGCAATGGGTCAACCAAAGTAAAACAACTTGTGTGTAAGCCTTGTGTTGGAGCCTATATATACCGTAGTTCATTTCACCTCTCCATTACAGTGGTAGAGCCTGGTGATTGGCCACTGATTCCCAAGTGTTGCTTTAAAGCAGCCTTTCTCAACCAGGGTGGTGTGGCACGCTGGTGTGCCTCCTGGCCTCCTCAGGGGTGCCTCAACATTTTGTGATAGTGAGACTGATGTGAAAGGGGGAATCAAGCCTGATGAGAAGGGGGCTCCTGAAGTAAAAGGGGAACTCTGATGTGAAAGGGAGGGACTGCGATATGAAAGTGGGGCTACTGATGCAAAGGGTGACTGATGTGAAGGAGGATCTTGATTTGAAGTGGGCACTTCAATGTGATTGGGGAAACATTTCTTTTGTGTGTTTTTTGCATGTGGTCCCCCTAAAATCTATGACATTTTAGACTGGGGTGCCTTGAGGTTTTGCATACTGTTAAAGGGTCCCGTTACTGAAAAAAGGTTGAGAAATGCTGCTTAAGAGGATGAAGTAACATGCTCCTTCGGCAGCTCTCAGAAGAAGGAAGGATCGGCTACAAAGGTGAACTGGCAAGGTGACATTTCCTTGCAAAATCACTTCTAGACTCCCGACAAAGAATTTAATACACTGAAGCTTACCATTCCTTAGATGTGGTGAATGTGTTTGCTTTCCCCCCCCCCCCTCTATTTTCACCTGGTAATCCTACCAGTAACACACTTGGGCTAGGCGACACCTCACCGCGCGGATTGACGCACAGTCAGGAGTCGCCAAGGTGTGAACCGATCGCGATGTGGGTGCCATTATTTTCGAACAAAATCAATGGGGACGCATGGCAAATCGCTGCCTGCATTGTACAGGACCGCGCGTCCCGGGTGTCATGCGGTGTAGTGCCTAACTGCCTTAGGGCGACAGCACTCATATATATATATATATCTTTGGAGAAGTAGCATTGTCACCCTAGGACAGCGCTACAGAACACCTCAATCTTTCAATAACATAGTAGAGGTGTTCTGTAGTTCACAGATGTGATCTGGGCAAGGCTCAGCACTGTTTAAGATAAATGCAGATTGCATAAGAACTTTCCGGCTCACTGGATTTCTGGCAAGATCAACAAGTACTTTTTGCATTCATCAAACAGATATAAGAAAAAACTTGCAATGGTATATAAGGCAGACCAAAAGTTCATCGCTAGGATTTGCATACTTGAAGGGCAGCCAGATACTCTGGATTCACATCATGTACGGGAGGTGAGGTATCTGTGTATTTTTCCATGTATAAGACTCTACTTTTTCATAAAAATGTTTACCTAAAAATAGAGGGGCGTCTTATACACGGGGGGCCGAGAGGAGAACCGCGGTTGCGAAACTGCCGATACCTCTGCAAACTAGCCTCACGAGTGAAACTTCGGATTGCAGAGACAAGATAACAGTTTTCCTCCAATCATAAATCTTTTGTACCTGACGTCAGCTGTTGCTGGGGAGAGCGTGTAGCCAGTGCTCAGAGCGGTAATGTCGGAGGTTAAAGTGATTGGCTCAGAGGTAAGTGTGATGCATATCATCATCTAAAATATTGATTTCTGAATTTTGGGTAAGAAAAGTTGGGGGCGTCTTATACATGGGGGCGTCTTATAGACTGAAAAATACGGCATTTGCTGCTGGCATCCAACACCTCCACATCCTCCGCATGTCACAGCCGAGCAGGACTGCACTAAAAGCATAAAATAATCGGGTTTCCATAATGCAAATTTCAGCACATTGCTACATATGAGAGGTGCGGTCAGTAAACACAATATAACAGAAGAGACCACACGCCAGATTAAAGACGAAACTTGGCTCCTGTCCCTTGGAAAATAAAAGTGCTGGTTATATTTAGAAAACGTCCGGCTTCTGCATTGGGTTAAAGCTTTTTATACGAGTGAACATGCACTAGGTAAGCAAATACCAATTGCCTTTATAAAAGCAACAATGCTGCGTGCGTAAATGTGTTGTGTAGGTTGGCAAGGCTCGGCAGAACTGTAAAATACACTTCCCTATAAAACTCTGACGTCAGAACCCACAGGTGTCTGTTACCTGCCACCCTTCCAGAGCCCAGCCCAGCACTCGGAGATCCAGGCCAGGGGATCTAAATAGGGAGTTAGTAGGCAGAATGTGGCACAAGGTTCAGGCCAGTGAAATCTATGAGCGAGATGCTAATGCTGTCCCGGCAGCACTACACTGTGCTCAAGTCAGAGATCCTAATCAATTTTCATTTTATATAATTAAAACAAAGATAATGAACAGAATTACAATGCAGACACTCCATAAAGCTGTTGATGACATTTCAGCACTCTGGGTGCCCCACATTTCAACATTTTTGAATGCTGGGATCTGTCTTGTTCCTTGCTGCATGTCCCTGTTTCCTCCTGCGGTGTTGGGATGCTTTCATCCTGTTTCCTCTTAGTTCTGTGGTGAAATAAAGTTGCACAGCATTGAATTATGAGGTGGACCCACCTAGAAACAAATGTGGTGTGGGGACAGGACAGCTCCTCAGACCACTACCGGGAAGTATGAAAACAGCAGTCTCAGGCTAGGTTCACACCTAGGCGACACCTCACCGCACGGCAATCGTGCACGATTCCGCGCGGATTGCAGCGCAGTCAGGAGTCGCCTAGGTGTGAACCGATTGCGCTGTGGGTGCCATTATTTTCTAACGGCACCACAGTCGCACCGGGCGCATCGCGCGGGATTACGCCCGTGGTTGCGAACACAGCCGCGCGGCGCGTATTGCAAAAAAACCCCAAAACACGTACATGTACCTTTTTTTCTGCGATTGCCGCGTGGATGTCACCCCAATGAAATCAATGGGGCCGCACGGCAATCGCTGCCTGCAGTGTGCAGGACCTCGTGATCCCGGGACACGCCCCCCGGTGTCGTGCGGTATAGCGCAGGTATGAACCTGGCCTAAGAATCAAACCACCCTTGGCGCTGAAGTGTCCTAAAGATAAGTTCAGGTACCCAATTTGCAGCAGTTCAGTCACTAATGGTATTAACAGGTTCACTTTAATTGGCTTTTATATAATTGACTATAACTAGCCCTCTAAGGAGCAACCACATATGCTTCTGGGCGGGGCGGTCTCATAATTCTATGCTGTGCAATCGTACCAGACCATAGACTTGAGAGGAAACAGGTCCAGGTATAAAACATGAGGCTTTTTCCTCTGTGTAGAAGCAGTAGTATCTCTGCAGAGGTCTGACGTCTATAAATATCACTTGTTACGTGAATCTTCATCCTGTGAGGTGTCCTGTAATAATGCTGCAACCATGCACAGGTTTTAAAAATAATATCAAATGTAAAAATAATTTAAACATTTTTTAAAGTCCCCCGCGAGCAATATTAAGGCCAATATTTCTGCGTATCTCTGATGACCTGTAGGGGGCTTTTAAAAAGTCTATGGACTTTTTGGGGGTACTGAATTTTACCGCCATTTCACGGCCGCACACAATTTTTAACCTGGGCATGTTGGGTATCTATTTACTCGTTGTAACCTCATCTAAAAAATGGGCATTTTAATGTTATTTGGTGCACTAAATGTAACTTAAGTGCATTTTTCACTGCATTTTTGGGTTTGATAATATGTTGCGTTAATGTCGTGCAACAAAAAAATTTGCAACTGCCACCATTTTATTCTACAGGGTCTTTGCTTTCAGAAAATATCTGTAATGTTTTGGGGTTTGAAGTAATTTTCAGGCCTAAAATGTGGATTATAACATGGGTGCAAACACGGAAAAAAGGCCTCAGTCATTAAGGGGTTAAACTCTGTGCAGAGCAGTAAATGGTCAGGTGTTGTGGGAAGAATTGCCAGGAAAAGGGAACCTAAAAACGTTCCTGTGGTATACCAGAATTGTTATCACTTCCGATTCCCATACACTAATATCTTTGAGTCCCTGCAGAGTCCGCTATAGCTCTGCCATCAATAAAGCTCATGCTCCCTTCTGATTTAAAAGCTGCA
>NW_017307296.1:335095-336128 GCF_000935625.1 Nanorana parkeri
GCGTCCTTTTTGGAGTAGGCGCCGCGAGGTGGTGGGGGGGGGGGGGGGGGGGTGTCAGATCTCTGCAGAGAGACTACTGCTTGCACACAGAGAGCAAGGGTCACATTATGCAAGATGCTGGCAAGGCTGACACGCTTTCCATTCAGGCTGTGGCTGCTTTAGAAAGAAAATTAACTGTAAGATACTGAGCACCCTTTGCTTTGATGCACCCTAGAATGTATCTAGCCGATTTAAACTGAAGGTGTAATTGGTCTTTGATGGGCAATCCAAAATACCAACACCACAAACACAATCATTTGAAAACAATACACCTTTCCCCCTCTCCCACCTTTTTATTATTCAGCAAACACAAGTTTGCTGGTGTCAGATAATGGAGAAAGTGTTAATTTCCACCTTCCTGTAAAGCCACGGGCTTCACCTCAAGAAAGTTATTCTATGCAAATAAGAAGTGATAAACGTGCAGGTAAAGCTCAGGAACAATCAGGTTCTCATTTCCTGATAATTCTTCCCACAGCACCTGACATTCTACTGATCTATGGAGAGGTAAAAGACTTGCAGATCTCATCCATTCATCTGGTTTCCTCTGAAATGCTCTGCAAACGGCACGCCTAATCGCAAAGAGTGTGTGACCTGTGCAAAAAGGTGATTCACCTAACAAAATGACATTTATAAACTGATTGGTTTTCTTCAATCCGCAATGCACTTAGTGCTACTTACATATAATCTATACTGATTACTGTATACCAGTGACCCCAGACTGTGGCCCTAGGCTTGCCTGTATTAAGACCTAGGGGGCACTACTCCTCCCGCTGACATGTGGCTTTATTTCTCCCACTGACACCAATATTTATCCCACTGACACCAATGATGGGGCGTAAATTCTCATACTGACACCAATGACTGGAACAACCCCCCCCCCCCCCCCCCCGCTGTGTTGTGTGTTAGTCTTGTCAGGTACCAACATCTGGCCCGCGCCAATGCCAACACGAAGTACGGCCACTAGGTGGTACTCAGATGGGGCACCTACTAGCCT
>NW_017307296.1:336142-376190 GCF_000935625.1 Nanorana parkeri
ATACCTTGCCCCCCCCCCCCCCCCCCCCACTGTCACCACTGAGAGGGCAGTATTTCTCCAACTGATACCAACAATGAGGAACTGCTCCTTCCAATGAGACCAATGATGGGACATTAGTCCTCCCAATGGCACCAAGGATGGGAAAATATTCCTCCCCCAGATACCAACGATGGGTCACTATTCCTTCCACTGACACCAAGGATGGTGCATTATTCCTCCCTCCACTAACTACAGGTGCTAGTCATTTTTTTGTTACTCTGCCCACCAATTCCGAGACATTTTTTAACGTTGGACAAGAAGATCCATCTCGCTGTCAGTGTTTTGAGTCATTTCAAAAGGCATTCAGTAGAGTTGAGGTCACAGCTCTGTAAAGGCCACCTGAATTCCTGCAAACCAACATCCATCCATTGGTACTCTTTGGTGGGGCGCCATCCACAGTCACTGCGAGCACCCCGCCCCCCCCCCATCTGATTTGGGGCTCTCCGGTAAGGAGTGCAACTCTACGTTTTTACCTCACGAAAGGCCACAAATTAAATCTGTAGACAGGCTGTCGATTGGAATCCCAAGGGGCAGCACAGGAGAGGCAGACCCAGTGGCTGTTGATATGAACCTGACGTGGCTGCAGGTCAACTCAAAAGCTGGGAAGAGTCGCCAGTGGAAGTCTTTCATTTCGGTCCTATGCTCCTCAATGGAGCAGGATACAGAACAAGAGAACGGTATTTTCCTTTTAGTTTTACAAAGAGTGGGAAATAGTTTCAACTGACCATTACACAAAGCAGCATAAAAGGAGAAACGCTATATATAACTAGTAAAAAAAATTAAATATGTGGCAGGAGTTCTGTGTTAAACCTTCAAGTAATGAGCAAAGAACGCATGGCAGACTGGCAAGCCCTGTGCCATCACAATACGTTCCTGCAACAGAGCTCTGCCAGGCCCTGCCTACAGAATGCAATGGTTTTATTTTTACGTCTCAATTATTCAGCTTCTAAAAATAGCCCTTTCAGTTCCCAGTTGTTCCCTATTGAAGTGGAATCATAAAAGAAGGAGCGGTCAGCCGGTTAGGCAACAATTAGGTTGGGGGCCGCCGGGTTTATTGTATGGGAAGGTTTCAGTGAGAATTCACTGGGCCGCCTTACGTAACTTACATTCCAGGGCTGAGGAAAGCGAGAGGACACGGGGTAACTAATGTGCAACAGCCAGCAATAACTTCAGAAGGTTATATATCACGATTGAAAACAGACCAATCTGCACAGCTCCTTCTCTAGCCAAGAAAATCTAGTTTACTTCTTAAGATATACATGCATGCCATCCGCGTAAAGAGCATGTACAACAAATAATGAAATCTCAAATACTTATATGTTAATGCCATTTCAAATGTAAACCTGCAACTTCCATTATGATAATACCTGGTGATCCTGCCATGATGGCCTTGTTTCAGACTTCCTGTTATAGGGTGACAACACTGTCTCCCAACTCTTCTGCATTACTCTGTCAATCACCAAGCGACCATGTTGACACACATTGCAGACACGGTTCACTGTTATCATGAACAGGGAACTTGGGAATGCCATGCAGCCATTGCTGAAGTGCATGTAGACAGGAAGTGGCAGCAAAGAGGCTGCGGTAAACCACAACTAAGATGTAACCATGGTACTAAGATGTAACAAAACATGAAAAAAAGGTGAATATTGTAATTTAATGCAAAAAAATTAATACATTTGCAGTTTATGATACGTAATGTTTTAGCAAATTATGTCACTCGGGGTGTAACGTAAAGTGGACCCATGCTATAATGACAACCTTGCTGAAGTGGTCATATAAGAACAGTAATAGAAGGGTTACTTACTGCAGCTGCAGTGCGACTTCCCTCCAAAAGTAAGGTCTGCTTTGCCGAACATTCCAGTTCATGCTAGGTGGAGGAGATGAGTAGTAATGGCGCTGCAATGCTGGTGCAGCTCATGGCAGATGTGTTCATTTGCCAGTTGTGGATTGGTTGCTTAAGCTGGGTACACAGGGTTATATGACAGATTCCTCCATCCACACTAAGGGGTAGTTCACACCAGCCCTAGTGCATTCTGGCCCGATTGGTGCCGTAACGAACTGGATCGCATTGCGGCCGGCTCACATTGTTTTGGGGAGGGAGGGGGCGTGGCAGTGCATTGAAGTCAATGGCACCTCAGCCACGCCCTCCGGCCGCAGTGCGATCGCCCGCACTGGAACGCGTGGAACATCAATGCCTGTGTTTCGGTGCGGTCAGAAAAAATGCTATTTTTTCTGACCAGACCAATCGGGCCGGAATGCACTGGGGCTGGTGTGAACTCGTCCTTAAACAGTACGCATGAGCGAATCTCCCGATGTGTACATTGTATTCGGACAGCAGTGCCGGACACTGTCAGAATACCCAAATGGTGCTTGTGGCCATTTGGATGCATGCACCGTTTGGCCGACAATGTTCCAACATGATCCTTCTGCAAAAAGCAGATCTAATAAATGACTTATGTGGAGGGGATAGGGACACCAAATATCAAATTTTGGTGGATTCCTGCTCAATCGGCTGAAATTTGCTCCATGTGTACCCAGCTTAACCTACCCGACAGTGAGGTTGTGGAGCTTTGGGCTTCCTAAAGACACAAGTTCATTATCTTGTCGACCCTTTTCATGTGTATGGCGCATTGTGAGTGGACAGTGTTGGTGCTTCCCAAAGACAAGAGACCATATGGACTAATTAGCAGCTGGAAACCCTGTGTGATATGGCAGTGGCTTCAGATGGCTGGATGTATATCTCGGATATCGGCTTTATCAGCAGCAAATTAGATGCAAAGTTTCAACCCATTCATTTGCTTGCACTGCTGTAGCCAGTGTCCCGGAGCCATACCCAGAAACTACCTCTCACGGTATATTGTGAGATTATCTCCATATCTGCCAAAGTGGCCATGTTAAGATGCTTTTCTTTCTTACGTGGGTTTGGCAGCAGTGAGAGGGTTAAGGTTTGGGTAAAAGGTCAGAAGGACACAGCACCCCCTGAGCGGATCACCTGTGAAGACACATTCAGTCGATGCAGCTATACAAACACTTGGGGTTGTAACCTCCCTGGGAACTGAAGTGTCACACCACCCCTCCCGCTAACAGCAAACAGCACCCAGAATGTGACACTTCCCGGGAATCGAATCACACAACTTCAGTGAGGGAGAAGCTACCAATGGGGGGGGGGTACATTCCCTGCACCAAGCTAAGGTGTAGAAACCATCTGAAATAGTAATACTATGCAAATTCAAATCGGATACATAAAGCTGACCAGAAAACGGCTCAAATTTTGGCAATTCCTGCAGAATTGGTCGAAATTCGGCCAGTGGGTGACCCTGTCGACACCACTCAGCTTGATGAAGTTCAATTGCAGAATTGAAGGAGACAGGTGAAAAATTGTTGCCCCAACAGTGACTGACTGAATCAAAAACAATTGCTGTCCAGGTATTAAGACAGCTGAGAGTGCCAGCTATCTGAATACAATAAGCTGGCAGGTGGAGATTCCTCCATCCATGGTGGTTGGCATGGAAGGGACAATTCAGTGTTTTTTCTTGTTCAGCCTAAGGCGCCGAATGAAAGCAATCTAGCCGTGTATGGTTAACGGTTATGCCCTCAAGACACTTCACGCAGGCACGATCCAACCACTTTCCCCCTCAGTATGGGGCACCGTCTTAGGCTGGGTTCACACCATTTTCCGGACTAGGTCTGGAACATTGCGCATTGCGTTTTTGCCACAATTGGAATGCGTTCCAGTGCATTCCAGTGTTTTGATGCGTTCCAGTGCATTCCAGACCTGACGAAATAGGACGAGCAGTATTTTTCTGGTCTGGAACGGACCGCGCTGGTGTGGAACAGGGGCCGGAAATAGCATAGGGATACATTGGGATGCATTTTGGGTCCAGAAACAATCTGGTCTGGTGGTAATCTGGATGTGGTGTGAATGGGCCCTAAATGTGCTTACAGACATCAGAGTGCGGTCAGATCTGTCCACAACTGTATTCCCCCTCACATGCCTCAGCCAGCCATGCTTGCTGGTGCCCCAAAGACAAATTACCAAACTGGCCGCATTAGGTCAATGTCTAATGTCCACGATAAAATCCCTAAAACCCAATTATACCTATGCACAAAAAAAAGGCAAGAGGGTATAAAAATAAAAAAGCAGCCGTCCTCTCTGGTACTATCCCCCACAGAAAGTCCTCCCCAAGGTCTAATGACGCTCATATTTCAGAGCTGAAGCTCTCATGAACATGACCCCTGATGGTGCAACATCACACCCGCCCGGGCGCACAGTACTTCTGGACTGTGCTGTGCTCACGTCATGCGGTTTAGGAATGAGGACCGCCCTCTGACTCCACCAGAAGAAGAGAAGGAGGACTTGTCATGTGAAAAAAAGTGGCCAGAAGACTGCAGAAATAAGAAAGGATGCATAAAGAACAGAGAAAGTGGCAGGGTGGTTCAAGGGGGGTACAGTAATACCTTGGTTTAAGAGCATAATTCGTTCCGGAAGCATGCTTGTAATCCAAAGCGCTTGTATATCAAAGCGAATTTCCCCATAGGAAATAATGGAAATTCAGAGGATTCGTTCCACAACCCAAAAATATTCATATAAAAATGATTACAATACTTTACTGTAATATAATACTGTACAAAATATAAAGAAAAATAAACCAATTACCGGTACCTTCGTGGCTGGTGTGAGGGGGACAAGAGAGAGGAGGATTATTGTGTAGGACGACTTTCACTATCACTAACGGAATCACTGCTATCTCTTGACTCAATGGAATCTTTTTCATTTTGTGAAACCTTAACAAGGAATCTATTCAATGTGACATTGCATTGTCGTTAAACAGTCTCATCGCTCGCACTGCTACAGCCTTATTCGGTGGTGCTTTTCTACAAAATGTTGCTCTTATTGCAAGACATTTGCTTGTATATCAAGGCAACATTTTTCAGAAATGTTTGCTTGTCTTGCAAAACGCTCTCAAACCAAGTTACTTGTAAACCAAGGTATTACTGTATTTAAAAATAAGAAAAAACTGGAGTTGGGTTTTAATACTCGAGGAGGGTGGTGGATATTGGAGAGGAAGAAGCCGATGTCAGTGGCCGGCCAGCAGATCAGTCAACTGTCAACGAGCGTCTATGGACATCTTTAGGACGTGTTCACAACAGCAGTGTTTGGAAATGTCATGTCTATACTACATATACAAGCATTCATGCATAGCACACCATGGCCATTTCCTTTGCCCCTATTATGCTCAGTACCAGCATGCACTTGCCAAATTGTTGGCGCTTAACCAACTGAAATGGGAGCACGCACGGTTTAGTTGGCCTGTGCTGCGTAAGTGTGTGAAACCCAAGTTTAAAAAAAAAAAATGCGTGCAAGACAATAAAAGCTGCAGGGAAGGCAGAGAACCGCGGCGAGACCTTCCCGTAAAAGGAGAAAGTCTGCAGAGATGGTGAAGCGGCGCACAGTACAATGGGATCATCTGACTCTTAGTCACTGACATAATATACCAGCCTGATAAAGCTCAGCAATACAGGGTGCAGAGGAGACCCTTCCGCCACACAGCGTGACTCATATGCGCTAGCAAGAAAGATGTGCAGCAGAAAACACTATTTCAGTCAAAGAGAAGACATCAGTCCTAGTATATGACACAGCGGCTGCGTCATCAGCCTCCGGGATATCGCATCCAGGCTTTCCATGTCTGAGGCTCCTGAGAGCCGCCCGGCAGAGGCTGCGTGTGCGATCCCGGGTTACTGTAATTCCCTGGCAAGCTTCTCTTTCCCACAGTTCATGAGCAGAGAAGCCATGGGAAACGGCACAATCTGCGATTTCCTCCTCTGCCGCTGCCTGTGCGCTGTGCACAGACACACAGACCCGAGGACGTCACTACAGACGCAATGTTTATGTTTTATAGACGCGCAGCAAAGCTGCATTAAAATTTACTGCAGCTTCTGGATTATGAACGTTAAACTGAACCTATAGCATATTTCCAGCAATTTCACAACGCTTACCAGACGCGATACATTATAAAAGGGGCCCCGCCGTGTCATAGGGGAGAGACAAGGACGCAATTCCAACTGAAAGTCGGTGCCGCCAACACCAGTGTCAGGATGTTTACATTCACATCAAATATCATTAGGACACATTCCTTTTTAGGCCTCATCCACACAGCTTAGAGTCGGCCCGTACAGATCCGTGCGGCATGCACGGCCGTATCGGGAAGGCCAAGTGATGCGTGTGATTGTACGCAGCCTGCTCTTCCCTATGGGAGGACGCGGCCGCACGCCGCTGTACGCTTACCCAAACTGCACATCCGTGCTGGTGTCTGTGCTCGGACGCACACAGGATCCACCCCATCTGCGTACAAGCATGGACACCCGCACGGCAGCGAAGGGTCGCGTCCTCCCACTGGAAAGAACAGGCTGCTGCGTACAATCACAAGCAGCACCTGTCCTTCCCAGGAATGGCCCGATACAGCCGTGCACCACGCATGGAACTGTACGGCCCGACTCTAGCTGTGTGAATGAGGCCTTAGTGCCAACAGGTTGCAATTATTGAAACAATAATATCGAAACAAACTTCTCAGAACAGAAATATGTAACCTGCCATTGCTACATTCTCACACAGTGCTGAGAAAGAGTCTGACCGGGTCTGTAAGAATATGGAGTACACAAGTGTGGTCAGGCTCCGGTGCCCAAGTCATACATAAAGCGCAACTGCTATACCTGGAAAGAGGAAACGAGATTGTGAAAACTGATGTTGGTAGCACTATGTCTATGTGACAGTCACTTCAATTGGGAATTAAAGGGGAAGTATTGGGGAGTAAAATGTACTCTGCCCAATACTTCGAGCCGGCAGTGTCACAGGTCGGCTCTATAGATCGAGAGCTGAGCGATCACAAACCACTGATAGCTCAGCTCACAGTCTTCCCCCTGAAGAGAGTAGTCACCGTCAGTCACCGCTCCCTGCAGGGATTCCTCCCTTCCGCTCTCCATTCCTCCAGCACTGACTGGGGAGGGGGCGGAGCCAGCTGTCACTCAGTGGCAGTGGGGTGGATCCCGACAATATGCTGATGGCTCTGCGGCTAGATTATTGATCAGACTAATGTATCATTAGCTGTAGTTAGGGATGCACTGATACCGGGCATTTTTACGAGTACTAAAGTATGTGGAGTACATGAAAATGCCCCGAAACTGAAAAAAAAACAATCCTGACGCTTTAAATTGTCAAATGGAAGTGGCTGCCTTTGGTCCCACTCTTGCTAGGTACCTTGCAGCAGCCTTCTTGGGAACCACGGGGCGCTGTTTACCATGCTTCTGCCGGCCGCACAGAGCAGCAGCACAAAGTATGTAGCAAATTTATATACTATTATTCTGCATTGCTGTAGAATGTTTTGCTGGAATTTAGTCCTCTATAGCCGGTTGGCATTGCTGTATAAAGTATTGCTGGGATTTGTAGTACTCTATAGCTGGTGATATTCCGCATTGCTGTATAATGTAATGCTGAGATTTGTAGTCCTCTATATAGCAATGCAGAATACCACCAGCTATAGAGGACTGCAAATCTCAGCAATACACTATATAGCAATGCAGAATACCACCAGCTATAGTGTATTGCTGAGATTTGCAGTCCTCTATAGCTGGTGGTATTCTGCATTGCTATATAGTGTATTGCTGGGATTTGTGGTCCTCTATAGCTGGTGGTATTCTGCATTGCTGTATAATGCATTGCTGAGATTTGTAGTCCTCTATAGCTGGTGGTATTCTGCATTGCTATATAGTATATTGCTGAGATTTGTAGTCCCTCTACAGTCAGTGGCAAAACTACCAGATTCGCAGCGGTTGCAGCTGTGACCGGGCCCTGGCGCTCTACCACCGTCCTAAAATCATTAGTCTGTATTGTTTTACAAAAACTTTCACAGGACACTAAAAAGAAAAAAGGTATCAGCAAGTACTTGAGGAAAGTATCGGGACTCTGTCTGGGAAAAAATGGTATCTGTGCATCCTTAGCTGTAGGCATAAATTATTTTTAGCAGGGGTTCCCCGAGACTTGAAAACCATTTTGAGGGTTCCTCCAAGGTAACATGGTTAAGAAAGGTAATTAAAAGGTTCCTGCACTCTCGTTCTGGAGTCCAGAGTTTAGGAATACAGGTACACAGCAGCAGTAATCTGGTGTAATTCTTCAGTAACAGATTTTATTATACCTTACACATCATTTCAAAGATCCCCCTTCCTTCCAGGTCACTAGCACAAAGTTCAGATTTCTTCATATTGCAGCAGATTGGTCACATGACTGCTGAAATTTTCCCCGACTCAAAGTCGTCTCCTGACACCCAGTCACATTGATGAGAAGTACAACCCATCACAAGGCTCCAACGAAGCCGGCTCAATGACATTCTTGCATTGTTCAGCACTGACAGCATTCTAAACACAATCAGCGGCTGATGAAAACCGGAAGCTTGTTTAGAGCAAAAACATCCACGTGCCTCGATCCAATGCAACAGCCATGGAGTCAGACTGCCGGCAGGGGAGATTCCTCCATGCATGCAGTTTAGCATTAATGGGAAATTAACTGATTTGTCATGTTTGGCCCGATGAGAGAAGAAGATCTAGGCGTATGTGGTTAGCTTTTCACAGGTTTTGCTTCTTGCTGATCCTTTTATCTCACTGGCAAGGTCACAATGGGCTCCCTGCAGTCTTTAATGTTGTAAAACATACACAATGCACCTAGTAGTCAGAAACCATGTTAACTTTACCTAGGTTTTAAATTAGGGATGCACGGATACGGGTTTTCTCGGTATCGAGTACCGTTATTTTTTTCTCGGTACTCACCGATACCGGAAGTCCCATTAAGGAAGCCGGGTGGCGTGTAAGGACTCGCCACCCGGCTTCCTGATTAGCCAGGAAGCCAGCTCCGTATGGTGACGAGGGAGCTTGGAGCCAGCTTCCCGGGCCAATCAGGAAGCCGGACAGCATGTAATGACCCGCCACCCGGCTTTCGGATACCGAAAGGTCCGGTATCAGGGTTAAGTATCGGAGCATTTGGCCAAGTACGAGTACCCGCCCAAATACTCAGCATCAATACCAATACTAGTATCAGTATTTCACCATCCCTACTGTAAATAGTATGACGGAGTTCACAGCAGTTTTCTTATTCAATTATATAGTGGCGACAATTTTTACGTATCGCTTTACATAGTTGCACATTCACATCAGTCCCTGCCCTCGAGGAGCTTACAATCTAAGGTCCCTAGCTCGCATGCATACAGGGCCAATTTACAGAGGAGCCAAATAACCTTCCAGCATGTCTTTGGAGTGTGGGAGGAAACCGGGGTAACCCACGCAAGCACAGGTAGAGCATGCAAACTCCTTGCTGATAGTGACCTGGCCGGGGTTCGAACCCGGGGACCACCAGTGCTGCAAGGCAGAATCGCTAAACACTACGCCACTGTGCTGCTTTCCTCATGACAAGAAAGAAGCACATTTTTGTGACATGCTTCATGGGAAGTTGAAGTCTTAATCATATGTCCATGTTAATATACAAGCGCGGTGATCATCCAAATGACACAGGTGTGGGTGCAGTGCAGAGCTCGGTTGTATCATCACTGCGCATCAATGTTTCATTTCTACCCACAGACGACGTACGAGGAGTATTGGCAGCAGGTAACACAGTGCTAAGAATAGGTGGACTGTGGAGCTTGGCAGCACACAAATCGGGTTCTTGGCACTCCGTGGCCAGCAATGTTTACTCTACATCCCAGCGATGGCACACCCTGCCAACTGCACGCAATATGAATACACAGAGGAGATCACTCTGCCCTGCACATACCACACTGTTCATATGATGTGGAGATTAGGAGACTTGCCCACGCACTCATCTGGGCTGTATAGGGACAATATTCTATATGCTTCCACACATGGAATCCAAAGTATTTGCTCAATACAATGGAGAATGCGTGATCTCCAAGATACCGTAAAATTACCATAAAACGATCATGTAACGCAGAATTTTACAGCTACAGCAGTGCAATGTTACAATAACGCAGGTTGTGAAAAAAAACTAAAAAACAAAAAGAAATGTTGCAATTTGTGTGAGATGTACTGAAAAAAAAAATGCACAATTCTATATGCATAGAATAAGTGTGCCAAGCACTGGTGGCGTAGGACTCCTTATAAACTACGGTCAGTTTGCAAATTTTGCACATAATGTTCCTGTTGCAATTTCTCACTCTGCGCTACCAATAGTTTATTGGGCCCGTAATGTTTTATTATTCGATAAGTGCACTTATCCTTCTTTCCCCTGACCTAACCCACACTTCCCCTCCTCAGATATACTCTTGGTCCCCCATTCACACCTAGACCTTTTGTCGCTCATAGCCAAGTACGACAAAACGCTCAAGACAAGGAATCCCATTCATTTCTATGGCCCCTGTTCACGCCTGAGGGCCGGTGCAAACCTAGGCGACAACTCACCGTGCGGCAATCGTCAGGAGTCGCTTAGGTGTGAACCGATCGCACTGTGGGTGCCATTATTTTCTAATGGCACCCCGATCGTGTGGTTCCCCACTGCAATTCCACCCGTGCTTCTAAAAACAGCCACGAGTTGTGTGTCGCAACAAAAAAAAGAAAAAAAAGGTACACGTACCTTTCTTCTGCGACTGCCACACCACTGAAATCAATGGGGGGCGCACAGCAATCATGATCCCGGATCGCATGGGTCTGCATCGGGCCTCAGCGTTTTGTCGCGAGCAGAAAAGCGCTACTTTTTGACAGATTACAGCACTTTTTTTCAATGGTAAACTTTGAGCGACAAAACACACAAAAATGCTGGAAGGCATTTCCCACTGAAGTCTATGAGGCCAACGGTGTGAACAGAGGACATAGAAATGAATGCGATTCCTTGTCCCGTTGCATTTCGCTTGGAGCGACAAAACATCTAGGTGTGAACAGGAGCTTAAGGCTGGGTTCACATCTAGGCGTATTGAATATGCGCGTTTGTTGTGCGTTTTGTGACGCGCGTTTTTTACCGCGATTCGCGGTAAAAAACTGCGCGACAAACGCGCGTTTCCGAGGGCTACCTGGCTGTATCCCAATGGATACTCGCAGCAAATACGCCCCAAAGAAGCTCCTGTACTTCTTTGGGCGTAGGGCGTTTTGTAGCGCATTCATACGGCCTGTAATACACCCAGGTGTGAACCATACCCATAGGAAATAATGGGATTTCAGTGTTTGAGCGTTTTGCAGAGCGTAGGAACGTGCTACAAAACGCCCAGGTGTGAACCGGGCCTAACTTGAATTCTGCTGTTTTGTTTACATCCAGAGCCACAAATCTTTGCTGTCCTAGCCATGCGTATGCATTTCAGCCCTACAGACTAGTAAGGGAGCACCGCTGGCCTTGGGACACAGCCCCATGTGGCATAAATGCGCAGGCACTGCCAGGACATAATACATTCCCCGTTGGATGTAAACCGCTCTATGGACGGTAAAATCTGCATTCGGCCACCGTTGGCTGATGTACCAGTCTCTGATATTCAGCATACGGAATAAGCTACAATGTTTACCTTCCACAGCCCAGTATCACTGCTCCGTCACAGCAGCACTAAAGAGAATGGCGGGTACACGCCGGCCAACGCCGTCTTGCTGGCTCGGCAATAGTGTTTGCCATTTGCTTTTGGATTCACAGATACAAAATTAGATAATTTTTACAAAAGGAAATCTGTAGTAAGAGAAATGTAAAGGCTGCAATTTCTAACTTCCTCTGAAAAATGCTATTTGCCCGGCTGTCTCTGGCATGAGTGCCATCTAAGCTACCGACCTGGAGAAGCATGCAGATTGGGCAACACAGGAGAATGAATGGGAAACGGACAGAGCGTTGTCACTCTAACACAGAATATGCCTAAACGGGGACGCTCCGACGGCAAAGGGGGAGGCACTCCCATATGAAAGGAGGGGGCACTGTGATGTGAAAGGTGAACCCCACTTTTTTGTATGTTTTTGCATGTGGCTCCCCCATAAAAATCCATACCAGACCCCTATCTGTGATAAGGGTCTGGTCACCTTTTACATTGAGGCCCGGTGCAGACCTGAGTTATCCGGGACACGCGTGCCGGGATTGCGCGGTCGTGCACAACTGCAGACAGTGATTGCCGCACGGCCCCATTGATTTCAATAGGCTACATCCGCGTGGCAATCGCAGGAAAAAAAGGGACAAGTAACTTTTTTGCCATGCACGATGCGCGGCTGTTTTAGTGTTCGGATGCACGGGCAGAATTAGAAATTGGGGTACAATTAGAAAATAATTGCACACGCAGCGCCATTGTCGGTGATGGGCGACTCCAGGACTGTGCGTCAATTCCCGCGGTCACAGATCGCCCAGGTGTGCACCGACCCTCACGTTTCAGACTGGGGTGCCTCGAGATTTTCCATACTTTTAAAGGGTGCGGTAACTGAAACAAGGTTGGGAAATGCTGATGGAGAGCAGGCTGGAAAGCTGCATACGACGGCATGCATTTTGTATGTAATGAGCATGTCACTACTTGGAAACCAGCTCTGTCACTAAAGAAGAGTTCCATCTGCAACGAAGATGGAGAATTTCAAGCTTCACCCGTGTTCAGATATCTGCTATCCAGTCATGTTTTCAGTGTACTAGTGACAGGTTAATAAGTCATACGTGTAACCCTTCCTAGTGACGCCATCAGACAATCTGCACTACGGTACAGCAAGGAAGTCAATAATCCCTGCAGGATCTGGTTTAGCTGGCACAAATAAGAAAAGAAAATCATTAAACCAACATTGGCAGACAACTCCAGACCTTAAAGGGGACCTACAGTGCCAACCTTCCTTCAAATGAGCGTAGCTCTGGGTATTGTCATAGGTTTCCATGCTTCAATACCCAGCGAGTCAATGACCTGGAACAAGCACACAGCCAGTCAAGTTGGAACTGCTGACCTGCATCGGGGATAGTGACTCATTAACCACTTCAGGGCCACGCGGTGTACACGAAGCAGGTGGAGGGCTTCAGGAGTATAACTGATGTGGGAAGCTGCCACTTGTACCATACAGTATGAGCGGCGCAACATTTTGTTCCCTGATCTGCTCTCTGGTCACTGAAGCAGGAAGCGCTGCTCTCTCCAGGGTCACCATTTACAGCATGGACTGACATGACACCGTCATGTAAATCCCGGTGCCTGTTGAGTTCTTAAACGAGAACTATGGGGTCAGTGTTTTCCCCATAGTTCTCCTTAGGGTAACGGGAGGACACAAACTAGCGTCCTCCCGTTACCCTAAGCTCAGTATACTGCGAGCTACAGCTCTCGGTATACTGAGACGCCGCAGCGGATCCCGACCTGGGCGTCGGGATCGGCCCAGCTGCGTGAGTGACAGCTGGCTCTGCCTATCTGGAGGCAGAGCCAGCTGTACCCGCCCCCTCCCCCGTCCATTCTGCCAGTCAGCGCTGGCGGATCGGAGCGGGGGGAATCCAGCCCCTCCCCCTGTCACGGCAGAGAGCCGTGACAGGATCGAGAGGTGCGCGAACCCGGTATGTGTTCGCTCACCTCCCGATCTACTGAGCCAACCTGCGACAGTCTCATTGTCACAGGTCGGCTAGAACTATGACGTGAGTGGAAATCACTCACCTCATAGTTCTCCTTTAACTGTGTTCACAAATGTCTGACATATCAGCCTGTGCTGCAGTCTCTCACCTTGTGACTTGCTACAAAGTTACAATGTTGCAGTCTGATCACTGGGGGACAGGAGACTGAGGAAATGCTTCTTCCTGCCTGTAGCAGTCTGATAATTTGGGGAGAGGAGACTGAAGAAATGCTTCCTCCTGCCTGCAGCAGACTCAGCACTGGGGGGATAGCAGACTGAGGAAATGCTTCCTCCTTTCTGCAGCAGAGTAATCACTGGGGGGAGAGGAGACTGAGAAAATGTTTCCTTCTGCCTGCAGCAGACTGATCACCGGAGGAGGCAAGACTGAGGAAAGGTTCTTTCTGCCTGCAGCAGACTGATGACATCATCTCAGCCTAGGCAAAGAGACGGGGCTAGAGCTCAGGTCAGGAATTCTGAGGTGGAGAGCAGAGGGATGACATCATCAATCCTGCTGTCCCTTTATTTCCAATCACAGCCTGGGGCAGATCCTGGACTGGGCTGTATTGCTTTACTGCAGTGTAGTCTGCAGAGAGGTCCAGGTCTTGGATCCTGCGTCAGGCAGAGGGTTGCCTGGGTCAGAATGCCAGCCAAACAATTGCAAATCCTTGGCAGGTAAGCCAGCTGACATAGAAGATATATTAGATGTGGACATAGCAGTGTGCCCGGACCCGGCTTTAATGTTTCAGACCCTTGTTTCCATGCAGCTGCCCATTTGTTGCCTCAATCTTCATTTCAAGCAAATGCAAGGAAACAATATTTCTGTAAGTACAGGCGCTGTGTGACCCACGCTACAATGATGTCAATGGGTCACAGTGCATTCATAGGCTGGAAACCTCCACTGTGAACACAGGACAGGTGCCCTTTAACAGAGAGCATCAGGACGTGGGACTGAACCCAGGACACGGGGAATGTTGGCTGCATGTGATGGGGTTGGATCTGATCAGAGCACAACACAAATAAATAGAGACACGTGCAATGACTAGCAATGAAAGAATCTGGAACATTTCATGTTAACCTCAATTTCCATGACTGGATGTGTCTGTGGAACTGGCGGTGCCGCTTCACCGCTGTATGCTGGCAGACTGGAAACTGCAGAATCCTGCCTCCTCCTGGACTGTGAAAGGGACAGTTTACCCCGTTTTTTGGGATTGATGTTTAATGTGTGCGCGCACGCACGCACGCACGCACCTCCCAACGCTGCTCTCTTCATAAAACCAACACTTGTACTGCTCTACTGTTCTCGTTCACCCCGCGGAGCGGATTCCTCCATTAACACTACACGAGTGCGTTGATGAAGGAATCCCGGCTGCTCCTTTTGTACTCGGCCGTCGGCCTCTGTCAAAATTCCCATAACAAAGCCGGCAGCTAATTGGCTGTTGGCTCTGTTCCTTTGAAGATTCCATGACCAGCTGAAAGCGGCAGCCATTGTGCGAATTTTCGTCCAGTTCCTCCAGAACCGGCCATAATTCGCTCAGTGTTTGGCCACCTTTAAGGAGCATCCATTTTCTGGTTCCCTAATGCAATCAGTGGTTCCACCTGCAGACCTCTACACCACTAACGTGCTGCACCACTGAGCGCAGTGTGGCACCAGAAGATCGATGGTCTCTTCATTAGAGCAGCATATGGCGGCACGGGTATCAGGAGAGGTAAATATCTTATTTAAAGGATTTGATTTTAGTGACAGGAATAATTTACAAAACATTCACTGCAGGTGAATCTTCCCGATGCATGCGTTACTGTAATGACAGTGATTGATTGGCAAAACATTGCTTTATAAATACACTCCTGAGTGTATCCAGAAACCTTATTTCTGTGTATACTTCCCAGACGCATAAGCAAATGAGGACAATTCATTACATAGGCAGGCTCTACTTCCTGCTTAGGAGGTATTACTCAGTGGCGGTTTACATAAAAGGTTACATAGGGAGGTGAGGGAAGGAGGAGCTGGGCCAGCACTAATAGTAATAAGACTCTTACATTAAAAGGAGAGGGCTATGAGATGGATGGGGCTATGACATGAAGGGGGCTATGACATGCAAGGATGGAGGGGGCTATGACAAGAAGGGGGCTATGACATGCAAGGATGGAGGGGAGCTGTGCCAGGGCTGGGACATGCAAGGATGGAGGGGGAGAGGAAGGATGGAGGGGGCTACGACATGGAAGGATGGAGGGGGCTACGACATGGAAGGATGGAGGGGGCTACGACATGGAAGGATGGAGGGGGCTACGACATGGAAGGATGGAGGGGGCTACGACATGGAAGGATGGAGGGGGCTACGACATGGAAGGATGGAGGGGGCTACGACATGGAAGGATGGAGGGGGCTACGACATGGAAGGATGGAGGGGGCTACGACATGGAAGGATGGAGGGGGCTACGACATGGAAGGATGGAGGGGGCTACGACATGGAAGGATGGAGGGGGCTACGACATGGAAGGATGGAGGGGGCTACGACATGGAAGGATGGAGGGGGCTACGACATGGAAGGATGGAGGGGGCTATGACATGGAAGGATGGAGGGGGCTATGACATGGAAGGATGGAGGGAGCTACGACATGGAAGGATGGAGGGGAGCTGTGCTAGGGAACTAACTAGTCACATTTTCTAACAATTTCAAAGGTAAATTGTAATTGAATAAACAATAATTGATGGATTAGAAAAGCAAACACCGCATGTGACCATGTAAAAGACTTTGCAATTGTTCTTACATTTTGGATAGAGTGGGGGAGGGTTAAAACGGATCAGGGAAGGGACAGGAGCGGCGTGCAATTGAGCGCAGCAAACTGTTCTTTCCTATAGGAGGACGCGGCTGCACGCAATTACACGCTGTCGCATGCACACCCAAACCTGCATATTGGTACGGGTTCTGGAAGTCCGCACTTGGATGACACTTGTCTTTGTAATGTCCCCTTGGCACACCGTACTGTTATACCTCAGAATCCAACGGGTGCTGAAAACTGGTGGATGGCGCCACAGTATACAATCTAGAAGATATGTTGTCCAACCCTATTCTGCTTCGGAATGTCCTCTTCATTCGTATTCCATAAGCATGACATGTGAATGCAACGTTTCCGAGCCTCAAAGGGCCCCTGCGTCAGGCAATGTGTCCACTGACACCCGGACCCGCACGGCTTCTTTAATATGGTGCGTCTGTGTGGCTCCATTGACAAGTCCTGTCCGCCAATGTGGCAGAGGCACCTGTAGTTCTCAATCGTGATGTCAGTAGTCCAATCATACTTCTTCCCATGGGCTTGTTTACACCATGTCTGGACCAGAGGACTCCTTCCTGGACCAGATCTGCAAACGCAGTGCAGTGCATTTTTGCCGTGCTTTTGTCTTTTTTTAGCTTAAATTGGGCTTTCAGGTGCAGTCCAGTGCGTTTACATGCACTTTATGTGTTTACATGTGTTCGTGTGTTACAGGCCGGAGAAAATTAGACTAGTAGCATTTTTTTTTTTTGTCTGTTTACACCAGCGCAGTCCGTTCTGGTTCAGAGCCCAGAAATACCATAGGGATACATTGGGATGCTTTTTTGGTCCGGGAACAAACTGTTCTGGTCTGGACAAGGTGTGAACAAGCCCACAATCCATAGAAAGCCGGAACTCAAAAACAAGCTCAGTCCAATAATATCAATTTATTCACAACAGGTCATCAAAACAGTCAATAAACGCTGACGCGTTTCAGCCCCAGAACGGATCCTTAGTCGTTGCATGCTTCCTCCCGTCTCTGGTAATGAATGTCTGTATCGAGTTACGGACATGAGCGGGAGGAAGAGTCTGCAGCAGCCAGAGCATTGCACCCGACATCCACCAATTGCGACTGCACATCTTTACCGACTCCAAAAGCAATAAAATAATAAATGCTCATTTTCCCTTTTATGAAAATGCGTGCATGTATTTATTTATAAAAGGTAGACTATCCCTTTAATGCTGCCCAAGCTCTGCCACTCATTGCACTGCTCCAGGACAATTTTACTTTGAAGCAAGAATGTGCAAAGCCAGCAATTATCCAGCACCCACTAAAAGGGATGGTTTAAAGTCCCGGTGTTAATTAATATCTGCACATTCGTAGCATTTCTGAAAATGAATAATATGCGAGATCCGACACTGAATGCATTCCTCAACACCCAGAATGATGTCTGTAATAGTCAGGCCTCGCCTCGTGCCGGGTAATTACTGGCAATTCCAAGCACGTGTCACATGTAAGAGCTGACATCTGATCGGAGCACCGGGCCCCGATCGCTGCTGCTGCTGCCACTTTCTTACGCAAGGTCATGGCATGCACGGTGCGAAGGCGGAGAAATCTGGAGCAGACGCTGGCAGTTCAGCCGAGAGGTGTGGAGTGACTCTGACCTACATTACATACTCTGCTCCCCTTACCTAAGCCTCAGATTACAGCGGCGAGAGCGAAGAGGAACAAACGCCGCGTCTCAGCTGCCACAGTGAAAGGCGCGGTCATCACAATGTTTCAATGATCTTTATCGCTTATCGGTCAATATTCAATATTGATGAGATCAACAGCTAACAATCCAAAACGTTACTATGTGCAATATGCAATATTTATTATTTATTTATTACAGGTATTTATATAGCGCCGACAATTTACACAGCGCTTTGCATAGTTGCACATTCACATCAGTCCCTACCCTCAAGGAGCTACAACCCAATGTCCCCATCTCAGATGCACACATAGAGGGCCAATTTTTTTTGTTAGAGAGGAGCCAATTAACCTTCCAGCATGTCTTTGGAGTGTGGGAGGAAACCCACACAAGCACAGTGGGAACATGCAAACTCGTTGCAGATAGTGACCTGGCCGGGATTCAAACCAGGGACCCCAGTGCTGCAAGACAGAAGGGCTCACCACTACGCCACTTCCTGGTTTAAGTCCTACATAGCGCCTTGTCCATCACTGTACCTTTCACCTAAATCTGAACCCCGGCCTTCCCTTCAGTCTTGCACATATTTGCACAACTCCTCCTAAGAGCCAGCCCACTGCTTGCATCATGGCTGATGGCTCTTGGGAGGAGTACTGAGGCAGGATGACATTCACTGTGTCTATAATAAAGTATGCAAGAAAAACAGAAAGGTTTTATCGAAAGGGAGACGAAACTCAGGCGTTAAATCGAATTCAAGCACCTTAACTTTTAACAACAACAATGTATCTTATTTGTGTATCACTCGGCTGTAGATCCTCCAATCATCTCTGAATTGGTGCTGACACTGTCCTTCCGTCTGGAGGGTGACTACTTTTGTTCCCCATGGTCCCTGTGTGTGTGGTAGAGTAGTCACCGCTCCAAGCTCAGTCCCAGGATGGACTACAATCTCAATACAAATTGGTAAACTTAACATGAGATTGTAGTCCATCCCGGGAGTGAGCTTGGAGCGGTGACTACTCTACCACACACACAGGGACCATGGGGAACAAAAGTAGTCACCCTCCAGACGGAAGGACAGTGTCAGCACCAATTCAGAGATGATTGGAGGATCTACAGCCGAGTGATACACAAATAAGATCCATTGTTGTTATTGGTTATGGTACTTGAATGTATTTTTAAGATTTATTTCCTGAGTTTAGTGTCACTTTAACCAATAAAACCACAGAATTCTCAGACCTACCCCATCTGCAGGGGCCATCACAAAGCGAAGGGCTGGGTTCATTAACCACAGATGGTTTCTCCAGAATGCTGAATAAACAAACACCCAGAGAATCTAACTTCAAGAACCTGACGCCTTCAACATGGCCTTGTGCTTGGGGACACAAAACCCAATGAAGGGAAATCTATAACCGAATCTCTGACACCTCAACCGATCTATGGGGAAACAAAACCACAGCGCCAATTTCAGATAGAAATGACCTTTAAATTGTGCGTCCAAAATCACGGAGACAAACGTTTTCGGTGTGGAGCCATCTACCCCTCTTCCCACTGACTTCATTAAAGGACGTAAAACATCTGAGTTGTAAAGAGAAAAGCAAACAAGGATCTTGTAGAATTTCACACATCCCTCAAAACAAATAGCGAGACATTTGGTGAGAACATCGGGGACCTTTTCTGGAGTTTACAGCCTCGGTCTATTCCTGTATGATCCCTACCAAGCATGTCATATAAAACTGAAGCCCGACATCAATATGTCTCCCCTCCTGGAACGGCATGGAGGAGCCACCACTTCAAAACTCACGTCACATAAACAAGTTATGTTCAGCTGTGTTTGGACAGTGCAACCGTACAGGTCATGGTGAGAAGGGACTAAACGGGGCAAAACGCCCCCCCAACAGTCAGTACATGGCACAGTAAGGACTTGTAAGAGCGGAAGGTCTTCTCAGGTCTGTGTCACATATCTCTCTCCCCACCCCAAAAAAAAAAAGATTGCCCATTTCAGGACAGTGGGCGGAGCCATGCAAATAATTCCTTTATGTCCCATCAGCCAAATATAGATTCGGAACCGCTGGTGCATAGTGCAAATGTATTATAGAGCCATTTATCCCAAAATGCATACAGACGATTCAGGCCTTTTGGCCATCATAACACACAATATGGAAACCATGGCTTCTATGAAGTTGGGTTTGGGACCCAACAAGACAAATACAAGCATTCAGAAAGAAGGCTCACCCACCCTCTACATCAGAGGAGCTCTCTAGATTCCAGCTGCAATAAAATACAGAGAACCAAGATTAATAGAAGTCCACTTCCTAACTTGAGCACAGTTGCAGTGTTTCCCCTCGACAGCGACTTACTCAGTGCCGTCATTTGTTTGCAGGAATGGTTCTGTAATGCATGCATTTTATGGTATGGAGTCTTCAAATTCAAGAGCATGCGTGTTGATGTCACAAAATTGAACAGTAAGAAAGAGTACAAGACACAAGAGAAGATTCCTGCAAGGATGTGTGTTGCTGAACTCAAGCATGAAGTCAATTTATGAAGCGACGGCTCCATCTAGTGGGCGACAGAAATATAAACCAACTCTGGCTGGAAATTTTAAAGTGACACTAAACTCCGGAGTTATATCTTCAAAATACATTCAAGTCCCTTAACTATTAAAAATGCATCTTTTTTGTGTATCACTCAGTTGTAGATCTTCCAATCATCTCTGAATTGGTGCTGACACTGTCCTTCCTTCTGGAGGGGGGCTACTTTTGTTCCCCATGGTCCCCTGTGTGTGTTGTAAAGTAGTCACCGCTCCAAGCTTGCTCCCGTGATGGACTACATGGACTACATTACTCATTTGTATTGAGATTGTAGTCCATCACAGGAGTGAGCTTGGAGCGGTGACTACTTTACAACACACACAGGGACCATGGGGAACACAAGTAGCCCCCCTCCAGACGGAAGGACAGTGCCAGCACCAATTCAGAGATGATTGGAGGATCTACAAATCGAGTGATACACAAATAAGATACATTGTTGTTCATAGTTAAGGTGCTTGATGCATTTTGAAGGTTTAGTGTCCCGAGTTTAGTGTCACTTTAAGTTGCTTGAATGCTGCCTTTTAAATGAGTGAACCGGTATGAAAATGAGAGAACCTTCCAGATTCTTGTACATTACAGTGAGCTTTCTGATCAGTGAGCAAAATAAATAAATCAACTCGTCATATGAAGTTTTTTCACCTAAATGAGATCGAGACGGATCCTGGACCCCGAGATCTCTGTATACAGGGGGGTGAATGAAGCCGTGACATAAACAGATGGCGGCTTATCAGGTGCAGAAAATCTACTTTTGTAATATGTGAGGAGTGCAAGCATCAGTTCATCGATTTCTAGAAAATTGACATCACTGCAGTATCATTGCATCATTGGTAAGCATTGTCTCCACTCTGTTGGTTTAGATCTATTTTGCTGATTATTTCCAAACAGAAATGTTATCTATTGCAGCTCACCAGTCCTTAGATGTGGTGTCTGCAATGTTTTTTTCATCTGATGATCCTGCCAGTAACACTTTTCCTGTCCTAGGGTGACAACTCACTCGCTGGACATTCAACAGAGCAAAAGGAAGCAAATACAAATTGCAAAGGTTTCCATACACTTTAGTATTATAATATACTACAAATACCATCTGCCACCTAGTGGTGATGGAGGGCACTGCAATGTCCCATCTCAAGCCACCTTTTAGAGCAGCATTTCTCAACCCCCTTTTTTTTTTGTCAGAGGACCCTTGCAGCAAATACTTTGATAATATTACTAATTCGTTAAAAAAAAAAGCATCTCCAAAATTGTGAAACATAAACAATCTTAATGTACTTTAATGTTAAACAGCTGTTTGTTGTGCTGTGTAGGCTATAGAAAGTAAAGCGAGCTCCATTGTACAATGGGAGCCAGACTGTATGTTTGCATTTAGAGGGCAGCGTTGTCACCCTAGGACAATGTGTTCAGAATACAGAAACTCTTTACCTCTCTAAATCTCCATAACATATGTGTAACTTTGTTCTGTACTCCTAACGCACTCCTGATAACATTGCATGACATAAGCCTACAGAGGTCACAGGAAAGTACTGGATTTCTGGCAGGAGAAACCGAGGGGGGGATTGCATATCACATGGACTTAAATAAATGCTTTCAATGCTACATTCAACAGAGCAAAAGGGGAGCAAATACAAATTGCAAAGGTTTCCATACACTTTAGTATTATAATACAAATACCATCTGCCACCTAGTGGTGATGGAGGGCACTGCAATGTCCCACCTCAAGCCACCTTTTAGAGCAGCATTTCTCAACCCCCTTCTTTTTTTTTTTTGTCAGAGGACCCTTGCAGCAAATATTTTGAAAATATTAATAATTCGTTAAAAAAGCATCTCCAAAATTGGGACACAAACAATCTTAATGTACTTTAATGTTAAACAGCTGATGGAAAGCCTGCGTGTTTGACAAGCTGGAGAAGGACTCTTCACTGAACTCTACAATATCTATGACCACATGGGGTTCAGTGGCTGACAGAAAACAATGATCATAAAGCTAGGTCATGTTATGCTGTGGTAGGCTGTAGAAAGTAAAGTGAGCGTCATTGTACAATGGAAGCCAGCGGAGAGATTGGCAGAGAGAGGCGGTGGACATTGAACGGGTGGTAAGGGGATGATTGCAAGGCCACCCATGGCTCTACGTTTGGCCAATTCAACACGAATTGACTGAAACGTGAGATGACTATGGGCACCATTCATACATGAAATGGCTAGGACATCCAGGTGCTTGCACATTTTTGCCCAGATAACCCGTAGAGGGCTATGGAAGCCCATAAAACTGGAATGCTCTAAGATCGGCATAGGCCAGAGCTGGAAGTAATTGCCATTTTTAAATATTGGTTAGTAAGGTTGCCCATAACAGAGATCGGCCAATGGTGGGTAAATAAGACTGCACGTTGACTGCTTGTCATCAGTCTGCCCCCTAGAGGGTGAAAAGAAGCAAGCCGACAGGATGACATCTTCACAGCACAATGTTAAGCTGGCCATAGACCTATAGGTTATCTGCAGACTTTCTATGGTCAGATACAAAAAGTGCAACAGATTCCCCATCTACGCTAAACTGTGTGGCTGGAGGAATCTCCCCACAGGGCCAAGCTTCAGTATCTTGCATTGGATGTCGGCATTGTTTAGGTATTTTGAGAGCCAGCGGGGCCGATAAACAAGATACTGAAGATTGGCCCAGTGGGAGATTCCTCCATCCACACAGTTTAGCGTAGATGGAAGAATCTGTTGCACTTTTTTTTTTAAATCAAAAGTTTTTATTGTTTTACAGTATAAAACACTTATTGAAGAGTATCAATAAAAGAACAAAGCAAGCAGTATGGCAGTGGATGTTACATCTAATATTACTACAGCATGGCTAGTATAGCACATAGATGTAATGTGCAAGTGGTGACATATAGATGGTGTGGACCTTCATATCCAGAAGTGCCAGGTTGCAATGCTGGACATGTAGAGGTGTGGAGACCACAGTAGGGCAACAGGCCCTATGGAAGGGGGCAACAGGCCCTATGGAAGGGGGCAACAGGCCCTATGGAAGGGGGCAACTCTCTGTAAAGTGGTTGTTTTCGTGACGATCCCACACATTGATGCATGACATAAAGAACATCCACAAATACTGTAAATTAAGCCCAACGGGGGGCAACTTTATGGAAACATTAAAAGAGAGGGGGGGGGAAAGAGAGCAGGAAAGGATAGAGAGACCAAGAAGGATGAAGAAGAGAGGACTTACCATACTCAGTTTGCTCCCGATAATGAGCGGGGGATATCCGCTACTCGTTAGCTGGGACTAAAGAGAAGGCTACCGTCAAATGAATGCGACTGTAGGCACTGGATCTATGGGTGCCACGTTCGTTCAAAACGCGCAACTCTGTCTTCTAGCCTAGCTGTGAAAAGAGAGAGGGCAAAAGAGAGCAGGAAAGGATAGAGAAACCAAGAAGGATGAAGGAGAGATGACTTACTGGACCTGTTGCACTTTTTTCCATCTGACTATAGGAAATTTGCAGATGGGCAGCTTTAAAGCGGATCTTTACCCCCTTTGACTAAGAATCACATCAGCGTACAGCTCTGCATGCTGATATGAAATCATCTTACAATCATTAGCTAAACAAAATTTTTTTTTAATTTTACTTACAATTGATTTCTTTCCCCACTTCCTGGTCTACTTTGGCACAAATGATGTAATACGCCCAAGCATTGCATCCTGGGAAGTAGGGCTGCAACAACTAAATCGACATAATCGATTATAATCGATTATAGGCAATTATCTAAAAGTGTGTGTGTAGATTGTCATCACTAAACATTTCTAAAAGGTGTCTGTTATTTTGAGGATTTGGGTAAAGCTCCTCTTTAAATGTGGTTTAACCAGTTCGGCTCTCACACCTATAGCGCCCCCTATGGACCAGAGCAATTTTGACATTTATGTCATGAGCCCGTTTATTTGTCAATAACTTTGTCATTACTCAGAGTAACAAAGTGATACATTTACTATTTTTCTAGCACAAACAAGGCTTTCTTTTGGGGATATTGTCTTGCTTAAATGATTTTATCTTCATACAACTCATAGACAAAAGAACTTAACAAAACTTTAAACAAAAACGATTCTATTGCCTTTAAAAAGGCAAAAAAAAAAAAAAGTTACTGTAGAAAGAAGTATACATATTATACGAGGAGGTCCTGAAGCGCCCTGTGGCAGTGCGTGGCAATGCCACGGTGTAAAAATGAGTGTGCAGCGCTATACTAAGTGAAATGTAATCCCTCTTTCGGGCTATATAAAAGTAAAGCCACGGTGTAATCTCCATTTCTGTGTCCATATTTTGATAGTGTCCAGCACATGCTGATGGCACAGGTGTGCACAGCCTTTAAAATAAAAAGGTGTTGGGAAGGGTTCAGGGCTCCACCTGGGAGACTGGAAAACTCAACCCAGGAATCAGGGTGGAGTCCAGTGCAGCAGGGTGCTGCGGGTTGGAAAAACCAAGTGTGCAGGTTAGCACGAGACTGAGACTGTCTGGAGGAACAGACAGTGGCCTGAGGCCAGAGCAGCGGTGCTGCAAATGCAAAGCCAGTAGCAGTGGCGTCACAAGGGGGGTGCGGCCCTCACCCGGGTGACACCAAAATGACTCACAGTCATTTTGGTGTCACCCCCCTCTGAAAAGTCGGCGCGCGGTCATGGAGCGAATGCCCGACAGTATCAGGAGAGAGGAGGGGACCCGGCGGCATACCTTATTCCGCCGGGTGACTGTCCCCTCCTCTCTCTGCCAGCGCCCATCACCAAGATGGCCGCCGGCAGGTAACAGAGTGCTGCCGCGCGTGCGCGATGACGTCACGCGCATGCGCGATGTCACGGCGGGGTGACACTCGGTTACCGCTCCGGGTGTCACCCAGCCTCGGGACGCCCCTGGCCAGGAGCCTCCTGGCTTTGCATTTTTAGCACCGCTGCTCCGGCCTCAGGCCACTGTCTGTTCCTCCAGACAATCTCAGTGTTGCCAAGAGATGCTAAAGAACCCCTGCGAGGGCGATTGCTTTGTGTTTGTGAACTTTCATTTAATAAAAGTGGGCAAGGAAGCCCTGAAATGAAGATTTCAGCGAGTGGATGCGTCTTTAATGCGCTACCGTTTGGAGGGAATTCTCACAGCCCTAAGATCATTAAGAAAATAAGTTTGAGCTTTACTATTAAAATGCTCCTCTACGGCAGCTTTCATTTCACCGACCGGACATCTTCACCCCCTCAACTCTTTCTTCAAATGGCTGAATAAGGAATAGTCACCGAGGGCCAGGTCAGGACTAGAAGGTGGATGGTTGATTTCTTCAAAGCACGCCTCGAAACTTGTTTTGACTCGCCGTTGTTTGTTGAACACTGTGAGCATTCTTGGCACCCAACGCGCGCTCATTTTTCTCATATGCAAATGAGTATGTAACATTTCTCCGACTCGTTTTTTGCTAATGTTCAATTCTTCAGCTATTTTTTTTCCCCCTCATCTCTATAGGTTGAACTCGAGTCTTTTTTCCAACCTAACTATGTAACTAACTATCTGCCACATTTTTATTCTGCGATCCTCCAGTACGCATTGTTTTACTTTTTCTATGTTTTCCTCCATAACCGCTGTGCTCGGGCGGCCCCCGGAGTGAAGGTCGTCTTCAAGGGACTCCCTGCTCTGTTGGAATAGTCAGGTCCAGCATTTGACGGTTGCAAATGGTCCAGAGTCCCCATACACTAAAGACATTTCTTCAAAAATCTCCTTCACCATTTTTCTCCTTTTTAGAGAGGAATTTTATCACAGTCGGTGTTCAGTTATCACGAGATGTGTCGACGACTCAAACATGGTGATGTTCATGGTTCAATTACTCGGAGCTCACGGTGCTAATTACTTGAAACGCTCCTTGTATACCTATCGGGAGGTAGGGCAAGCAATTATCGCGATTGTAAGTACCTCAGCCTCAGAACTTTTCAGCCGCTTGTAATTTATCTGGTTTAAAAAGGAGAACTATGAGGTGAGTGCTTTTCACTCACCTCATAGTTCTAGCCGACCTGTGACAATGAGACTGTCACAGGTCGGCTCAGTAGATCGGGAGGTGAGCGAACACATACCGGCGTTCACTCACCTCTCGATCCTGTCACGGCTCTCTGCCATGACAGGGGAGGGGCTGGATTCCCCGCTCCGATCCGCCAGCGCTGACTGGCAGAACGGATGGGGGCGGGTACAGCTGGCTCCGCCTCTAGAAAGGCAGAGCCAGCTGTCAGTCACGCAGCTGGGCGGATCCCGGCATAATTGTCGGGATCCGCTTCAGCTGTGGCGTCTCAGTATACCGCGAGCTACAGCTCGCGGTATACTGAGCTTAGGGTAACGGGGGGACGCTAGTTTGTGTCCTCCCGGTACCCTAAGGAGAACTATGGGGAAAAGCCTTAACCCCATAGTTCTCCTTTAAGACCCCCTTCACACCGGGGTGGTTCAGCCACACAGATCCAGCGGCATGATTGCTATGGAGACTGTTCAAGCGACCGCGCGTCTGCGCAATCTGAACCGACCCCCCGCCTGAACTGCTCCCTGCACTATTTTTGCCGCGCTGATCAGAGAGGTTTACATACAGGTTTCAATGGAACCACGCTAATCAGCGCGGTTTGGGGCATTTTTATTGCGTTTCAGCACTGAAATGGAATTAAAAACTCTCGAAACCTCCCTTTTGAGATCAGCGTGGTAAGTGCGGTGATCCGCAATCGCCCTGGTGTGAATGGGCTCTAAATCAAGACTGAAATTATGATTATAGTATAACTATTAAGAGTAATTTACAACTAAAAAAGGCTTCTGTTCCAAATTTGCATTTTATTAATGCACCACTAATAAAACAGATTTTTTAAAAATAAAAACAAAACAAAAAAACAGCAGGAAAAAAATAAAAGGGGAAAAGTGGAAGAAGGAGTTAAAGTTTATGTCAATCCTAACTTTGAAAAGTTGGTTTCACATTCACCTACCTCCTCTTTAATCCCTAAAAAACTTCTGCATTCTCTCAAGTCAATTTCTACAGTTGTAAAATACTTGGTGATCCGGCCAGTCCCCCCAGCAGACAACCCCTGTCCTGCTTGTAGGTGACCATGCTAGGCGAAGAAGCAGATTTGTCCTAGTGTGGTCAGTTTGCTCGTCTCCTGACGACATGGGAGATACAGGATGCCGTGCCAATGCAGTATACTTCATACAGCTGCCACACCGCCTGCGGCATCTGGCAGGGATTAGAAAGTGATGTCATCCCTTTATTCCTGCCGAGTGGGGTTTCCATAGAGATAATGGTCCTCTCTAGGATCTGTGATGTCAGCAGAAACTGCAGAGCATCTTTTATATTCTCCACCCCCAGCCCGCTGAGATGTGGGAGAGAAGTGGGGCCGAGCAATCACAAATCTGTGAAATCTAAAAATCATTAAAAAATACGTTTTTTGGACTATTCACTTTATTTTTAATGGGATTTTTTCCTTTCTTTACTTTAAGACTGATTTGGGTACATTAAGGGGCATTTTAACCAAACATTTACTGGTGGCGAGTCAATGACTGTCGTTGTAAACTCATTCACCTACAGTAAATGTTTGGTGAATGCCGGATTCATTGCTTCATAAATATGCCCTTAAGGAGGTTGTTTTAACGACGATCCACACCCTGCTAACTTCGATTCCACTCTGTGACTACATTAAAATGCTTGGTCTTACATTTTGAACATAGTGAGTCACTAAAATAAAATAAAAAATTACCTTCTATGCTCTCAACCCAAAACACTGGGGTTTAAAAAAAAAAATTAAAATAAAATAAAAACAGCAACAACAACCTGAATAGCAATCGCATTTATGAACACACATAGGGGTCTATTGTATTATTCTATTGTAATCAATTCACAGGGCTCTTTGCACATCTGTGAGCATTTGTTTTGAGTGAATATCGACAAAAAAAATGAACAATCATAAAATATATTGTTTCTAGATCAAATGTATTGTGATCTAATATTGCATTGTGGCCACCAGATGGAGCAGAAGAGCACAGAAAACTATTTTAACTAGATGGAGCTGAGGAAATCTTTCCTATGCTCCTCAGCTCCATCTATTGGTCATATTATGGTATTACATCAGAATACATTGGACTGGGAAAAAAATATATCTTAAGTAGGTTTGCTTTTGTCATTATTCACACGTAATGAACATTCACAGATATTTGCAAGGCAAAGGGACCTGTGAAATGTTTCTAAATACACCTCTTAACTTTCCTTAATGGTGGTGTAAACAATTTTCAGACCTATCTGGCTTTTTGGCAGCAAGAAAAAAAAAGTATGAACAGGCAGAGAGTCGAATAGGACTACATGGTACCCTAGAAACACAGGAATCGCCCAGATGTAATGTTTGCCACATGTTCTCCCTGTGCTTGCGTGGGTTTCCTCCGGGTACTCCGGTTTCCTCCCACACACCAAGGCATGCTGGAAGGTTAATTGGCTCCTCTCTAAAATCGGCCCTGTATGTGTGTGCAATAGGGACCTTAGATTGTAAGCTCCTCAGGGCAGGGACTGATGTGAATGTGCAGTATGTAAAGCTCTGTGTAAATTGTTGGCATTATATAAATACCAATAAATAAAATGATAGAAAATCTTGTACTGCAACACACAGAATTCTTAAGTACAAAATTGCAAGCGTTGCTTTGATGGCTTTATGTCTACAGGACCCAATGAAGACACCAGGAGGTTTTGGAAAATGTGTGAAAGCTGCCAACGCACGCCGATCAATGAATTAAGAGCACTTACCTAGAAGGGGTTACAGCCGCTCGTATCCGTTTAAAGCCTTTGTGATCTTCTTCTAAATCTGCAAAAAGAAAAATGTAATTGTTAGCAAAAGCTCATCATAGCTTTATAATTCTGGAACAGGGTCAGAAAGAAACAAAAAGGAAAAACGCACAGGAGCACAACAGGGTAGTACTATGGGCATCAAAAAGACCAAAACCTCTGGAACGACCCGAGCAACATAGTCGGCCAACATTAAAACTGCAAGCAGAAAATAAATCCGTCTCCAATACGTTTTAGCCCAGTTGGGTGTGTAGGGGTAAGGGTGCAGTCAGTAACAGGGTCCCTGAAAGCCCCAAATTGCCAGATCCTCTCTGGCGGCCTCTAAAAGTGAGTAACGCAGAGCTGCCAAAATGTGACGCATATATAAACGTAGCGGCATCTGCCTCAAGACGCAGCCAATGTATTCAGCCTTTGGTTAGGAATCAAATCAGGCCTCGCCCACCAAACAGGCATTGAAAGATGCCAATGGCAATCTAAAGTAGAAAGGACTTAAAGTATAATTAAAGTCTTTCGTTTTTTAGCATATATCTACTCCTAGCCGGCAGTAGATATATGCCCCATGATTAAACATAAATAAATAAAAAAAAGGCAAATACCTAATTACTTACCTGTTCCAGCGCCGCTCACTCCCGGCTGAAGCTCTCGAACGGCTGCGAAGGAGTGTGCGGGCGTATGTGCAGTACGATAGAGCGGAGGGGTGAGAAAATAAAACTCAGTGGACGCAGCCAGGAGCGTGCACGTTGGACAGACAGCGTGGGACACAAGGAGACTGCGGTGGATCAGAGACCGGCACCAGTGCTGGAGGGACTGTCGGAAACGAGTGGAAGGATGATGATGATCGGATCAAGAGGTATCACATAAGGTAAGTGCTTACAGTAGCATGGGAAGAGGGGGGAAGGTTTAATGCCACTTTAACAATGCAATTCATGTACATCAAAATTAGGGATGTCCCGATACCGCTAATAGTATCAGGGCCGATACCAGGCATTTTCACGAGTACCCGTACTCGTGAAAATGCCCCGATTCTTAAGGCCGATACCGGCCCTTTACATTTTCAAAGAGCAGCGGCCATCCGAGTTCCCGTGCTTGTGGGGGCCTCGGCAGCCTGCTGGGGACCTGCAGATTGCTGTCCATGGCAGTGCTTGTTTAGTTCTTTATCTCCTCCTCCTCGGCGCAGGCCCAGCCATGGACAACCCTGAGGGCGGAACTACTGCCCCTGGGTTAGAAGCTGGGGGTTCCCGTCTCACACTGACGGGAAGGACTGGGCTGGGAGATGGATGGAAGTCGCAGGGGCCAGCAGTGCAGATAGTCGGCCGGACTGGACGTGGGGGAGGCCGGGTCCCGGCATCGTTGGTCAGGTGGAGTGCATGCAGAGCCATTGCAGATGTCCACGTCGCCTGGGTGAGATCGATACGCAGCCTGGTGAGAGGAATCCTGTTTTTGGGACATGTATTTGCAGAATAATGTTCTGCTGTGGGGACACGTGTTCTGCTGTGGGGACACGTGTTCTGCTGTGGGGACATCTGTATTTAGCCCTGGTGTGAAACTGCCCTAAAATCATCAGTCCGTGTTTTAGTATCGGTAATTGGTATCGGCAAGTACATGAGGGACAGTATTTGTGCTTGGTCTTAAAAAAAAAGTGGTATCGGGACATCTACCCATCGGGGGAGGGGTCCTCATTGTAAACTGGAGGAAAAGAAGGAATGGACAACCGCCAGAGTGCCCAATCAGTTCCCTCTACTGTCAAAAACTGAAATCTCAAATTTGCATTTCTCCACTCGAACAGAAAGGTAAAGGGGTGTTAAGTTGCTGCTATAGACAACAGCCCAATACTATTGCAATAAACAGCTCTCCAGGCTCATATGTCCAATCAGATGACAGATCTGCCCCCCATGAATGCCGAGCATAACCCAACTGGCACAAACAAGCCGATAGAGTATGCTATTGACTTTAAAAAGGACTTGTAATTCCTTAACTGCATCTTGGTAAACAGCGAGAGTTGCAGAATGAAAAGCTAGATTCCTGCTGTCTGCAAATTACTGGCACGGCCAGACAGGCGTCGTGTGTGCCTGCAGCTCTTTATGGAAATGCCAGTTTAAAGTGTACTGCATGGAGTGTGCACAGGGGGGACTCTGCTAAGTAAATCTCAGAGTCTGTCTTCAGCTGCGGTACGACACTCAGCAGAGAGATAAATGACCTTCCTGAAGAACGGATTCTGAAAATATATCAAATGAAATGAACTTGTTATATGACTTTCCCCCATGGAGATGTACACAGAGTGCATGGTTGTCATACCACCTTCAATACCATTATTGATCTGGAACCAGTATGTAAATCTGGAGCTCTGACTATACTTCCTGCAATCTACTTCCAGGTAAGCGATTAAAGTGCAACTGAAGCTAATTTTCTGAATAGAGTGGAGAGGGACTAGAAAACCGGACATGTTTTTATTGCTCTCTGTGTCCCCGTCACACAGATCCACCCTCTCAACTTGTTCTGGTGAATGTGAGTACTGAAAGTGAAAGAAAATTACACATATTGGGTTGTCAACAGAACAGGAATAGATGGGAAATCCTCCAATTTGGACAATAGTTCTGGTGACCCTGCTGACCACTTGGGATTTCCCTCTCACTTCCTGTTGTGGTTATCGGACAGGAAGTGAAGGCAAATCTCCTCAATGGGACAGATTGAAAAAAAAAGAAAGGGATGATGCCTACTAGCTCATGAGCAGTGCATGGTACACTCAAAGGAATGCCTCTAGTGATGACGGGCACAGTCTCCAGTGTGCTTATGCCAGCTCTCAACTGAACATGAAGTTGCTGGTGTCATATCTGGTCACATATGCAGCAACATTGCAAAATTGAGGCCAAGATGGCGCCATTTTTGGCTGCAAAGGATAGGAGGGTTTAGTTCAGCTTTAATACCAACACAGAGCTGACCAATAAATGTCTTCAGTACTTTTTAAAGAAGAACTCCTGGCAGAAAGGTTATTAACCCTTGCAGTGCAAGGATTAAAATGACATTAAAGGCTAATCCCCCCCAATGCTGCTATAAGGACTTGCCGTATGTGATGCCTCTTGATCTGAACATCATCTTCCTTCCAGTCGTTTTCAGCAGTCCTTCCAGCGCTGGTGCCGGTCTCGGATTCAGCGCAGACTGCGGTTTCTTCCTGTCCCACGGATTATCTGACGTGCATGCTCATGGCTGCGTGCATTGACTTACAGTGTGTCTCTTCTCCTCGCCAGTGATATCCACTGCGAATGCGCCCGCACACATTCTCCCGCATGGCCGTTCGGGAAGCTGGATTTTACAGCCGGGAGCGAGCGGCGGAGAAAGTTTTTACCGATTTGGTAACTTTTTAATGTTTTTAAATGTATCTACTGCTAGCAGTAGATAAAAATCATTTTTTTTAAAAAACCAAACAAACAAGACTTTAATACCACTAAGTGCTCATTTTTGCCTAAGGGCCAAAAAAAAAAAGTATACTCACCTGAGAGCTCGGAGCCGACTGCGCTCCCTCCAGCCTGTCTTCTCCTCCTCCTCCTCCTCTGCAGCGATGGTACTTCCCTCGGCATCCTCACATCCTATTCCCTGTATTGGACGTGATGACACGAGGATTCCTAAGCAGCTGGAGCGGAGGGGGAGAGACAATCCAGGGACATGTCTAAAGGTGGCCATACACTTTACAACCATCGCAAGACCTTAGTCTTGCGATGGTTGTAAAGCAATTCAAAAAAACGTACGATCTGCACATCTTGGACAGGCAGATCGTACTTGCGATCATCGCAAGCCCGCCCCCCTGAGGGGCGGGCTTCCGATGACTGTAATGAGGGGCGGGCTTACGATGACTGCAAAACGGGCAGTGTGCGAACACCGGCCCGTTCCGCAGCTGTCGAACCAGCAGGCCACTAACTCGCCGAGAATCGTACGGTCGCACGCCTTCCATACACTGCACGATTCTCGTACGATCGCGGGAAATCCCGCGATCGTACGAGAATCGTGCAGTGTGAACGAAGACGTGCAACCGTTTTTACTGTACGGTCGCACGTCTTGTCGAACCAGCATGCTCGAAAAACCGCCGGGAATCGTACGATTGTCGGCGGGGTTCTAGCCTGCTCGTTCGACAGCTGCGGAATGGGCCGTGTGGGCACGCCCACACTGCCCGTTCTGCATTGCGGTCATCGGAAGCGGGCTTTCGATGATCGCAAGTACGATCTGCCTGTCCAAGATGGGCAGATCGTACAAGCTTTTAATAAGCTTACGACCATCGCAAGACAAAAGTCTTGCGATGGTCGTAAGGTGTATGGGCACCTTAAGAGCAAGTCAGCTCTGAAGATCAGGCGAGTATAACTTTCTTTTTTGACCCCCAGACAAAAATGAGCAGTTAACCCTTGCAGTGCCGGGGTAGCCCAGCTGCAAGGGTTAACATTTCTGCCTGGAGTTCTTCTTGAAATGTACTTTTCAGTACTGACGGCATTCAGCAAAATGTCAATGGCGCCAATGTTAAAAACCCAAGTAATAGTATAGTGAAGTCTGAAATTGCAACACAACCGTACAGATACAACAAGACTCAAGGTTATGACAGAGGAGGGGGAAATAATTAATTCATGACACACAATCACTCGTATATTAAATAATTACTGTAAAAACTTTAACAATGATAGGTTCTTGTTTATTGTACTGCATCTGGGGCCAATACCTCCTCCTTGGCCATTTCTACCTCTTCAGATGCAAGACACAGATATAGACTATGGATTGGTACCGTTTCCATAAATGGATTCAATTAGAGAAGATTGAGCCAGCTGTTGTGGAAACTTTGGAGATATTTCTGTGCAATCACGGAAACATATTTCTGCTCATTAACGGAGAAGTGCTCGATAACAGATGGAACAGGGGGGAAAGGGACTGCAGTGGACATGAAGTTATATGTTTTAATGCCGGCAAGCACTCGGGATGTAAATAAAATGTAAAAAAAGAGAATGTCTGTATATCCAGGAGTAATCACTTATTTCATTTTACACTACACTCAGGAATTAAATCTTAAATGCATTCAAGTCCCTTAACTATTAACAAAAATGTATCTTATCTGTGTATCACTCGGCTGTAGATCCTCAAATCATCTCTGAATTGATGCTGACACTGTCCTTCCTTCTGGAGGGGGGCTACTTTTATACTCCATGGTCCCTGTGTGTGTTGTAAAGTAGTCACCGCTCCAAGCTCACTCCGGGATGGACTACGCTGGAGGTGATTTTTTTTTTTGTTGAGTTACACTCTAACGACATCTGTGGTGGATTTAACGTTAGGAAACAGAATGTTTGAACTCTCAGAACATCACCGGTACGTGCCTTTAGCAGCTCAGGTAATATGACATAAGATCAGAGATTTCTGTATCAAAAAATAATCTTTTAAAAATGTGCATGTAATGGTCAGGTGCCTGCATACTATTGGCCATACAGTGCAGGTACAATGGTCAGGTGTCTGCATACTATTGGCCATACAGTGCAGGTACAATGGTCAGGTGTCTGCATACTATTGGCCATACAGTGCAGGTACAATGGACAGGTGTCTGCATACTATTGGCCATACAGTGCAGGTACAATGGTCAGGTGTCTGCATACTATTGGCCATACAGTGCAGGTACAATGGTCAGGTGTCTGCATACGATTGGCCACACAGTGCAGGTACAATGGTCAGGTGTCTGCATACTATTGGCCATACAGTGCAGGTACAATGGTCAGGTGTCTGCATACGATTGGCCACACAGTGCAGGTACAATGGTCAGGTGTCTGCATACTACTGGCCATATAGGGCAGCTACAATGGTCAGGTGTCTGCATACTATTGGCCACACAGTGCAGGTACAATGGTCAGGTGTCTGCATACTACTGGCCATATAGCCTACAGGGATGTAACCTTTTACCTAAACATTATGTGTAAGGGCTCGTGTACACAGGAGTTTGATGTGTGAAATGCGAATGTCTAACATGGGTCAGCTGACTCCCATCTGACAGTTCTGAGGCTGCATTTGACCTGCACTGAGCTGGATGTAGCAGGTTCAATTTGAGATGCATTTGCATTGCAGGCAACGCAGGCCACACACAGCTTTTTGCACTTCAGTGCAAGTGTCGAAGCAACGCTGCGTATGAATGCAAAAGTGGACATGTGACCGCAATCCCTGAGCACACAAGCCATTGTTTTGTTTAGACAGCATTGTGATTCAGACACACCCAACATACTATATAGCCCGGTAAGTGACACTGCATACTCTTGACAGTTCAGATTTACAGTTGCATCACTATCCTGTTTTGGGGCGGCTCCTTTCCCTTGCAGGGTCCTATAGAACCCCCTTGTGTGCGTGTCTATAAAACACACAGGCACAGCAACGTAAGGACACTGGCTCCTTCCTCCTCCCTTTGCCAAGCTAGTAGATGGATGGTTGCTGGACACTGCTTTGTCCCTTGTGATCTTGTACTGGACTGGAAGTTCAGGGTAGCGGAGCTGAGAGAGTTGGAGCTGTTTGGAAACATGATGACTGTAAATGCCTGGGCAACAATTTAAAGAGGTACTTTGCTGAACAATGTAGCTTTGTTTGATGTGGATTTGTTATTGAGAAATGTTACTTCAATGTTTCCCCCGCAGTCCTGGCTTTACGATTCTGGCTTTGGCCACTGGCCTGGCTTGTGGGCTGCTGTAAGCTTTTGTGCGTGACTCGGCCTCAATACCGTTTGTAGTTTGATCGCAACTACAAACATGGGGGGTCTATACATCAAACCTACTTTTTACTCTTCATCCTGGCCTGATAATCTGATTGGTTGCCCCTTTTCCTGTAGTACGCCACAGAATCTCGGGTCCGGAATGATATTGTGTACGAGAGCTGCATTGCTGCAGATGCCTTACAATCTAATCTACTAATAATGATCCCAGCTTTGTCCAACCATCTTATAAGCTGATCTAGTATACCAGCAGCCTCCAGATCTAGGCACATGTTCTGTGTGCGCACAATATGACTGCCAGAGGGCTATTGAAGTACAAGTCCTGGGCACGCATGACATTGAATGGCTCCACAGGTTCTAAGCCTCAATCACATGGCAAGAAATGCGCAAAAATAACCGTGATCCAATAAATTCTGTATTTATAGGGAATCAGCACACGCGGAGCCTCACAGTGAGCAATGAGGCATGCTGGTTTTACATCTTCTATTTTTTGCAAGTCGGTGCCTTGCAAAAAAAAAAACTGCCCCCTCACCAGGCACAAAGGGCCCGTTCACACCAGACGCAGTGCGTTCCGGCCCGATTCTGGCCAGAACGCACTGCCTCGCATTGCGGCCGGCTCACTTTTTTGTGGGGCAGGAGGGGGTGTGCCGGGCTATTGAAGTGAATGGCAACGTAGCCACGACCTCCGGCCGCAATGTGATCGGCCGCACGGGATCGCAAGCCACATTGAAGGGAATTGATCAAAACTGGAGCAGACAAAATCTGGAGCAGCTGTGCACGGCAACCAATCAGCTTCTAGCTCTCATTTTCAAATCGCAACTGAACAAACTGAAGACAGAAGCTGATTGGTTACCATGCACAACTGCTACAGATTTAGTCTGCTCCAGTTTTGATAAATTCCCCCCATTATGCCTGCAGTCCGGTCCGGTGCAATCAAAATGCTGCAAGCACTATTTTGATCGGACCGGACCGCAGGCATCATGTTGCTTGCGATTCCGTGAAGCCGATCGCATTGCGGCCAGAGGGCGTGGCTACGGTGCCATTCACTTCAAGGGCACGGCACGCCCCCTCTTGCCCCACAAAAAAGTGCGAGGCAGTGCGTTCTGGCCAGAATCGGGCCGGAACGCACTGCATGTGGTGTGAATGGGCCCTAACGGTCAAGTGGTGAGTACTTTCACCCTATAGCACCGCTACTTCAACTGGACCTGAACTCAAAAAGATTTATGTCTAGGGGAGGTAACCTTCTGTAGTGATACAAATCCCATCATGCCTCTGCAAGCCAAGCCTGTCAGAGTTTTGCAATGCCTGATGGGACTTTAGTCTCACCACAGATGGAGTGCTGAGGTTGTCTACTCCTGCACTGGTTATAAGGAACATATGAAAATAGTAATTGTACCCAAGCAGTACCCTGCAAAAGCTACACTGGGTCCTTTATTCTTCCTGAGAAACAACAGTGTACTTCCTGTGCCTATACCCAACGCTGCAGAGAGTCTACAGGCAATACTGGTGACTAGTTCTTTGCCATCCTTGCCTGGCCACAGCTTCCAGAGTTCATGCATTTTTAAAGGTGCTTTCACTCCAATGTACATACCAAAGCCTTAGAAAAAGTACAAACCATTCTGATTAAAGGCCTAGTCCACCTTTGGAACCCAATAACATGAAACATGGTCCCCCCCCCAAACCACCCCCACTTACCCGACTCGTGGGATGCTTCTCCTTGCAAACAACTATTGATATCAACATTTAGTGTGATTGTGTATGGCTCAGCCAGCAAAGCCACGTCATCCGTTCGCGGGGATCAGTGAATGGGAAGACTACTACGGCAGAGGGACTCACAGACTGAACGGGCACAAGTCATTACCGCACTTGCAGTCCACCGTTTAGCTCCTCCAGCCCCATAACAGAAGATCTGTACCAAATGAACCCGGGGCTACACAATGCAGGAGCCTGTGCAACGCACCCGCGACACACTCATCAAGGTTGCAATGCTCTGCAGGCTTGAATGCAACCCTTTACATTTTCTCAGGGATCTTCAATACGAGAAGTGGTGCGTGGAACCTTAATAACAGTGTGTGACAAGTTTCAACTTGTTCGGTGCAGTCAGTCTGTTGTGACCTAGAGGTTGAAGGAAGGTGCGTTTTAAAGTGTGCCGTAAATCATGGCTCACGAACAACGCATTAAAACTGAAAGTGAAATTTTGTTTCAAACTGAAAAACATTGATAAAGAAGCACACGAAATGTTAAAATGAGTCCATGGAGATGCCGCAGTGACCACGAAGATGGGTTACAAGTGGTTTGAGCGATTTCGTAATGGCTGTGAATCAGGGGAAGGCAAGGAAAGTTTGGGACGTCCTTCTACATAAAAAAACCCAAGGAACTACTCAGTGCCCTGGAACACCAACCCTGTACCATAGAACACCACCCGGTACCCCTTACCCAGGACCACCACCCGGTACCCCGTACCCAGGACCGCCACCCGCTACCACGTACCCAGGACCGCCACCCCGTACCCAGGACCGCCACCCGGTACCCCGTACCCAGGAACGCCACACGGTACCCCGTACCCAGGAACGCCACCCGGTACCCTGGTTTTCCCAGGTAAAGGTAAATTTGGGGAAAATGGACCTACCCCCTCCAACCTGCGCCCCCCCCTTTTTACCCTGGGTCAGGTGACCATGCTGACCAATGAATGCTCGTCATTTGCAAGCAAAATTCAAAATGGAGAGTGCAGGGTTTCGCTACACAACAGTAGAGAGTACAGATAGTACACCGGCGGAGGGGGAAGGAGCGTTCGCCAAAAGGCAAGTATAGCAAGGGGGGCAGATTAGAAGGGGGTGTTCCATTTTTCACAAATTCACCTGGGAAAGTGGAATTACCCTTTAAAATTCCAAAATGCATCTGTAATGTATTAAACTGTAAAAAGATTATAGGTTGCTTTAAGAATCACAGGGTCCTTCATCATACCAGGTACTCTCTTGAGCCTGAGGTTGCCCCTCTATAAAAATAATAAGCTGCCATTGACCTGCATTGAACAGCAGAACAATTAGCCCCTAAGGCAGCAGAGATATCAATGCCGGGAGCTATACAGAGAGGACGACAAGTGGACACAGGCCGGTATAAAAACAGCCTTGTTACTAGGAAGAACATACTGTACTCACTAGAGGCAAACCGCTGCTTAATGCAGCCATTATATCACTGCTGGAATACATGAAGGACATTATAAACAGCCAACTAAGACCTGCCACCATTTACTTTGTGTATCATATATTGTAGAAAGGAACTCATCCACAACCATGCTCAGAGCTTCCACTGACAAACGGGTAGATTCAAATAATCTGAATGTAATCTACTCCCATGTCTTATCAATGTATCATTCAAACAAAGGAATGGCTGTCATTGGGGTGAACCAGCAACTGAACGTGCCTGCAAAATAGTGATGAACTCCTAAAAAATGCCCGACTGTTATTTATGACCCGCTGAGCAACATGGCTGCCATTTGGGAACATTCTTATCCCAGGTCAGAGACTTAAACTAGAGTTCCAGGAATGATCTACCATGGATACTTGCATTAGTCTAGCAGTTCTAGTTCCTTAAAAACTGGACGGACGTCACAGCGGAAAACATCTGATCCGTAGCGCTCCAATCAGGAAGGTATCTGTGCACGGATCCCTTCCTGATCAGCCTGTGTGAAAGGAGCCTAAAAGCAAACTTTTCCATTACCCAAGCATGTATAAATACAGGGGTACCTTCATAATCCAGCAGCTTTATCTTCCCCAAACGTTCAGCCAAGGGGACTGGTCGCACAGTATGGTGGAAGCCTGCTAGAGTGTGTAACAAGTATTACAGCTTATTCCTCTGCACTGAAACATAATGGGGGTGGGGGGGTGCTCTGTAATGGTACT
>NW_017307296.1:376360-392199 GCF_000935625.1 Nanorana parkeri
AAAAAAAAACCCCCACCTGAATAAGGGCTCCTTTCCACGCGTGTTAAATCCAGGCATTAGAGAAGCATTTTTAACGCCTCTCTGCCGCCTATTAACGCCCAAGTGGGTTAAAACAATAGCAACCGCCCAGTGCTGTTCACACATGGGCGTTAGCGTTGTGTTGCTGTGTGCCAAAGAAATAGCCTGCATGTCACATTCTGGGTACATTGCCGCTGGACAAATGCCTCCATTGAGGTTTATTGAAACGCCTTCTAAATGCTTTGTCAATGCTGCCTAGAGCATTTTTCAGGCATTTAGGAAGCGCTGCACATGTGTATAGGAGAGTCATAGGAGGTTTTGCAATCCCAGAAACCACTGGGGAATCAGAGAGTGAGTGGACAGAGCAGCTGCAGATGGAACTTCCTGTATGTACACAATCAGCGTTTTGTGAACGTGAATATCACAGCAAACGTTTTCCCAACCAAAGAGGATAGCTTCTAGTCTGAAATATATAAGAAATCAACGATGCAAAGCTTATTCAAGCCACTGAGCAACACCCAGAATTGTATGACTGGAGGTCCCCGGTTCGAATCCCGGCCAGGTCACAATCTACAAGCAGTTTGGCTGGGTTTCCTCCGGGTACTCCGCTTTCGTCCCACACTCCAAAACCATGCTGGTAGGTCAATTGGCTCCTGTCTAAGCTGGCGCTCTATGTATGCATGAGGAGATAAGGACCTTAGATTGTAAGCTCCTTGAGGGCAGGGACTGATGTGAATGTGCACGGTGTAAAGCTCTGCGTAAATTGCCAACGTTATATAAATACGTGTAATAATTAAAAAAAAATATGACCCAAGTCTGCTGAGCTACTGCGACTCCTTTAAAAAAACAAAAACAAAATTATGTATATACATACATACATACATACAAAAACGCAGTATTGCAGTGTGCAATGATACCTTTCTTATTGGACTAACAAAATATATAAAAGACAAGCTTTCGAGAGTGACCTGAAAAAGAGAGGTTCACTCTCGAAAGCTTGTCTTTTATATATTTTGTTAGTCCAATAAGAAAGGTATCATTGCACACTGCAATACTGCGTTTGTCTTTTTTGACATCTTGTCTACTGGACTAATACGGCTTACCCATTTATATTGCGATAGATAGATCTATCTAAGTGTGGCCACTGCAGGTCACTTCCCTTTACTACATCACTTTACCCTCCAACACACTCCTACTTGCAGGGCATTTTTGATGCCTCCTTAATGCCTTGTTAATGCTATAGGTGCGTTAATCAGCGTTGCTCTGTCATTAAATTCTCAACGCACATATGAAAGAGCCCCAACTTCTGTGTCAACACACAATTATCAAAACACACAAATACTGAACAACATGCTATCAATCATTCACAACTTCAGCCTCCGGTGTCAAGGTTTCACACATATCCACAAAAACACAAAATCCAATTATCATCATGACGACAAATATTTGTCTACGGAGGCCTGTGAACTCTTCTTCTGGTGAGAAAGGGGTGACACAGTGGAAAACAGAAAGGTAAAGAATGCACAGGCAGTCATTAACACAAGTAGTGTGAGGTCAGGACTATAAGAAGTCTACAAAGTAGTTCTGGCCTACAGCAGCCGACTACCAAAAATACTTGTTTTTCCTGCTAACACACATAGAAGTGGGCATGGCCCCGGCTTCTTTACGTGAAATAGAGCCGCAGACCTGGACGGATGACCTTATCTGAAGATTGTCGTCAGAACATACCAGCCGGACTACTATAATTACTTCCAAAGTCACAGAAAGAGCTAATTTTACTTCATGTACATAAGTAGACCTGGGAGGGGATCATCTACTAAAGAAACTGCACCGGACCTAACAAGCTTAAAGGTCCCTAGCAAGTGTGTCACCATTTGAAAATTTAAAGGGCAATTAACGCATCATTTCTGCAAGCTGCTTTATGTAAAAGATTGTAAGAATGCAAACAAACAATCTGGGAGAATAGAACTATAAACTTTAAGTTGACCTCTCAAAACAAGAATAAAACTTTTGACATATCACAATATGCCCCAATCAGCCATAATATTTTGGCCACTGCCTAATTATTGAGTAGATCCCCCATTCAGCCATGACCTGCCGAGGCATGGACTCCACCAGACCCAGCATGGCACCGGATATCTGGCACCAAGCCATCAGTAGCAAGTCCTGTAAGTTGTGAGGTGATCGGCCTCCATGGATCGGACTTGTTTTACCAGCACATCCCACAGATGATCGATTGGATTGAGATCTGGGAGAACTTGGAGGCCTCAAACTCGTTGTTGTGTTCCTCAAACCATTCTTCAACCATTTTTGCAGTGTGGCAGGGCGAAAGAGGCCACTGCCATCAGGGAATACCGTGTCCATGAAGGGGTGTACTGGGTCAGTAACAATGTTTAGGTCGGTGGTACGTGTCAGAGTAAAATCCACATGAATGGCCGGACCCAAGGTTTGCCAGCAGAACATTGCCCATCACACTGCCTCTGCTGACTCGCCTTCTTCCCATAGTGCATCCCGTTGTCATCTCTTCCCCAGGTAAACAAATAGGTACAAGAGGATAAACCATTTCTGGTGTAAATTGCCTCTTAATTCAAAAGCAAGCCCCAGCAGCTGGTTATAAGAGGGCCTCTTATATGCGTTGGCTTGCCGATATTGCTATGTTTGGATTTCTGTGATGAAATAAAATATTCTTCTACTCTTACACCTTTGTTGGGATATTTGCATTCACCTTTCTATGGTTTACCCTTGGCATCTTTGAGGCCCCTTAATGTTAGACAGATATATAGTCATGGTGCCCCACAGTATGGACTTGCCTACATACAGAGGAACAGAACCAATTTTAGATCCAGCACCTACCACCTATCAGATTTTTGTTGCAGCCTGTGTTTCAGTTAGAGAGATTTTCACTCACTTCCTGGTACCCTGACATGACAGGAAGTGAGAGGAAATAATCCCAACAGGGCTAAGAAAAGAAAGAAAAAACCCCAAGCCGCCACATATATAGCGGATCCAACTCTTTCTGACTCGCCAAAAATAAACCACCTTCCTTCCCACCAGGAGCACCACTTTCAAACGAAAGCTGCAATGCGACTGGATGTGAATCTTCGATGCATGTAAACAACAAATTATTATATTTTGAAGACAATGGAAAGAAAACACTGACAGCTTGATATCTGGAAATTAAAGGACAGGGATAAAACAAAGCCGTTTCATGTGGCATGGTCCCTCCATCTAGCATGCGCCTCCTTCTGCCACACCAATGCACCAAATACAACTGCAGCTAATTAATACCAGAGGGACAGAGGATCAGCCTAGGAGACCGGGGCTCCGTGTATCTGAAGGATCAGTGAAAGTTGAGCTGACATTCTTTTCTAGTCAGTGTGTAAATAACACAATTATAACTGAGAAAGTGTCAAAAACATCAGACATGCAGCCAAAGTAGGACATCGTATCAAAATGAGAAACACTTTTTCTCTTGATTTTAACAAGTCCGAGGATACAAAATTCCCCTGCAGCTGACAAATCCCAGGAGTCTGGTAACCACGGGTCTGAAACATTAAAAGGGGTTTACAGATAAGATTCTAACCCCTGAACAAGTTTCCAATATTGCACCTGTCAGCCAGAAGCGTCCGTACCTCTCATTGTCATTACATGTAAGGGCCGAGAAACGTGTTCAGCTGACCTGTCCCCGGCTAGTGGGGATTCACCGATACCAATACTAGTATTGGTGCCGATACCATGTATTTGGGCGAGTACTCATACTCGTCCAAATGCTCCGATACCTACCTCCTATACCAGAACCTCCAGTCAGACGGAGATATCCCTATGACCAGCATAACCGAGGGAGCATGGAGCCGGCTTCCTTTCCAATGAGTAAGCCAGGCGGTGGGTTATGACCCGCCTCCCCGATTGGTTAGGAAGCCAGGCTGCCTAGCAACAAGTGAAGCCGGCTTCCTAGCCAATCGGGAAGCTGGGCAGTGCGTTAAACCCGCCTCCCGGCTTCCTGTTTGGTCAGGAAGCCAGGCAGCCTCAGCAAGTGAAGCCGGTGTTCTTTCGCTAGAACACCAGCTTCCCGTGCAATCAGGAAGCCAGGTGACAGGAAATGATCCGCCACCCGACTTTCTGATAATCGGGGCACCTGTACTTGGTATCGGTGAGTACCAAAATAAAAAAATATCTGTACTTGATACTGTTAAACCGGTATCGGTGAATCCCTAATGCACAGCGCTCCTCACTTCATAAATCAGATCCATCCACACTATCGGAGCGATGGCTACACAAGCAGAAGAAACACACTACACGTGCAGCTATTGAAGCTCAAGCCACACATACATTTAAAGGTCAAGCACATTAGAAATAAAATAAATCGCTCTCTGCTCATCAATCAAAAAACAAAAACGGGACCAGTCGGTGTTTTCACGGCTGACCCTTCCTGGAGTGTAAAATACTGCGGTTAAATGATCCGTAGTACATGATATGTAGCCCTGTACCCCCTTTTCCACTTACAGAGCTAGGTTATTTTTCTTTTAAATAAATATTCATGTAATTTTATTGGTATCTATCTACCAGTAGCTGCCTCATTTCCCACCCTCGGGTTATATTCGAGTCAATACTTTTTCCCAGTTTTTTGTGGTAAAATTAGGTACCTCGGCTTATATTCGGGACGGCTTATACTCGAGTATATACGGTACCCAATAAAGGGCATTACTTAAAGTAGTAATAAACTCTCAGACTTTTTTAATAATGAATCCAGATCAAACAAATATACAAATTCACACAGCAAAATATTTATTTGACATGTTGACAAAACACTTACGGTCATCATGTTTCTGAACAGCTCCAACTAGGGCTGCAGGTAACAATTATTTTCATAATCGATTAGTTGCCCGATTATTTTTTCAACTGATTGGTTGTATTAAAAATGCAATCTCTTTCTCTCTATAGTTGCCAACTACTCTCATAATCGATCATTATCAATTTAATCGATTAGTTGTTGCAGTCCTAGCTCCAACTCTCACTGCATCACTTCCCTGAACCGCCTGTCCAGTACAAAATCGCAAGGGACAGCACAGTCTTGCAGCCATCCATCTACTAGCTTGGAGAAGGGAAGATGAAGGAAAGAGTGGGGAGCAGGAGAGTGGTTTGCCTTGCTGTGTCTTTGTGGGGACACACACCGCTTACTGGCACACAAAAGGGTAGCTTCATAGGACCCAGCAGGGGAAAGGAGCTACCTCAGATGGTACCTCCTTCAGGGAACCAGCTGATTCTATAGGATACTAAAACATTTGAACATCAAGGAGCAGCATCCACTGTAAGTGATTTAGTGACCATATGAAATAGCTTAAAAATGTTGTGAGTTTAATATCACTTTCTGCATTAGACAATGGATAGACATATTCCTAAAAGTGATCCATTGTAGCTTATGAGAGGGAGAAAAAAAAAAAAAAAAATCACAAATAAGGATCGCCCAGCAACTATGAAAATGAAACAGCATGGTGTGGCCCCCAGGGTCCAGGGGTGCTCCAATGGCAGAGGGAAGAGCAAATTAATGAGACTATAAAGCGAACCCGATGCCACTGAAAAGAAATGAAAGCAAAAGCATCCTGGAGAGATGTAGAGGTTGGCGGGAGGAATCACAACGTCCAGCGGGAGACACCCAACCATCATATAGCAGCAGAGCACAGAGCTCTTCAAAAGAGTGAAGAATTCAAATCACCGACAGAGTGAATTGGCGTAGTGGTTAGGACTTACCCCTTGCCACTCTGGGGTCCCCGGTTCAAGTCCCAGTCAGGACTCTACCTGAAAGGAGTTTGCATGTTCTCCCTGTGCTTGCCTGGGTTACCTCCGGGTACTCCAGTTTCCTCCATCACTCCAAAGACATGCTGGAAGGTTAATTGGCTCCTCTCTAAATTGGCCCTCATATGTATGCATGTATGTGAGATAGTGACCTTAGATCGTAAGCTCCTTGTGAGATAGGGACTAATATGAATGTGCAATATGTAAAGCGCTGTGTAGATTGTTGGTGCTATATAAATACCTGGAATAAATCAGGATAAAGCTTCTTCTTTCACAGGGTGCTTTTGCTTTTATATCTTTCCGGTGGAGACAGGATCACTTTAAGTACAAAGTTATAAAAATAACATTTTTTAGGGTTTTTTTTCAGTTCCCCTGGATAGAAGAAACGCACACACAGCCTCCTACTAAGGAGCGGCCTGTAATAAGCTCTATTATTTTCATCTTTATCCGAATGTTGAGTGAGAAACCTATTTACTTAAATGAGCTCACAGAATTCTGAGAAATGTAGTTCTGTGGATCCTGCTAAGAGGAAAATGTGAAGCCGCGCTGCACCTCATATGATGCGCTCTACTTTACATACTTTAAACGGCTACCCTGTACAAACTCCGGAGAGCTACTTTGCACAGCGTTATACATTACATACATGAACTGCCGTGCTATGTTACATACCCTTGACTGTGGCACCATGATGAATGTGCTGGGATAAAACATACTGCAGGCCAGTGCGGTCTGTGTGCTTTGCAGTACATTATTAAGACCAGATTCGCATTATGACGATCCCTGACTACATGGCAAATTGTGCACGAAACCGCGTGGCCATTCGGAAATGCCCACCAGCGCCGGACGTGCTGGTGGTACAGTTTTCTAATGTCACGCCGAGAAGAATGCGCGGATTCTGCCCGGCAAAAAAAAAAGGTACATGTACCTTTTTTCTACGACTGCCACACAGATGTAACCCCATTGAAATGAATGGGGCCGCGCGGCAACCACTGTGTGCAACTGCAAAAGATCACTTAGGTCTGCACCAGCACTTACAGAAAACTGTACAGTCAAGTTGTGATGATGATTATATTATATACTCCATACCATTAATGATCACAATATTGCCTTATTATAATGGGTGCAGATTATTGGTACAACCAAGAAGCGCAAATATTTGAAAGGATGGCACCTAAAGATTCCAGCATACATCTTTCTTTACTGTTCAGACACCCAAAAATTCGTAAAAAATGGGGCCCGTATTTTTTGGACATCAGTAGTCAGAGCTCTGCCAAGCTCCAAATGTGATTCGTTCTTCTCTATTGACCAGAAACGCACAGCACGCTGTACCGGGGATGCAGACCTCCAACTGCTGGTCACCTTATACATATTGAGGGCTCCGTGTTCAGGGGGTGAATGTGAACGACAGACACAGGTCTGCTAGGCACCTCTGCCTCAAGCTAAAGTTTGATCTGCTTTCATTTTGCCCCTTCAGCAACATGCTAATGACATTTTTTTTAAAAACCTTTTCCTTTTCAATAAAAAAAAATACTTATTTTAGTGTATGTACTTCACTATGGAATACAGGCAGATCATGGCTGGTGGGAGGGGCCAATAGGGTGCTGTACATAGCTTTCTGAAAACATCACACCTCCATGCCTTAATACATCTCTCGAGATGCCCTCAGCCCTGATGTAAGCAATGGGCTGGTTTTCAAAGGAGTTATACAAATATGAAAATGGCTTCATGAGCAGGTGTCAATACGGAGGAATTGGTATTCCCCGGCAGACTGTATCTGCATGCAGAGAAGCCTAACGTTGTCCCACATGTGATGTTGAGCATCCATGGATTGAAAGAACTGAAATTCAATAAATAAAAGGTGCGGGCAAGGGACAGTAAGGCTAGGGAAAAAAAATGCTAGACGATGCTGGACATCCTCCAGCCAGGAAATGAGACGGAGCTCTATCTGACTTGCTGCAGCTTCTAATGCACATTGTGAGGAGCTCGCAGTGTGCAGTGACATCACAGGAAGACATTTCAGTCCAGGAGAGGAGCCGGTACAACTGTGCAAGACTGAAGGGAAGGCCGGAGCTCGGCTTCTTGTGCTGGACTGAAAACTCTAGGCAAGCGACAGGTTTCCTTTTAGTGTAAATACAGCACAAAGACTTGATTACTTCCTGTCTCTAGTAACAAGAATTCCCCTGGCACTGCAGCCAAAGGCCTCTCTGGGAAAAGCAATCAATTCCTGTAGAAGGAGAGATCTTTCGACTGCTCTGTTGGTACAATAAGAGTGAATGACTCACAAGAGCAGCAACAATCAATTAGTGACACAATGGGCTTATTGATTATGGTTTGCTCTCTGGTGTACTATTTAACCTGAATTAATTCCGAGCTCGAAGATTATCTGAATAATAAAACGTTAAAAATAACATTTAAAAAAACTTTTCCTTGAGAACAAAAGGAGACGCTGCATATTCACCACTGTGGTACTGAGAAGGAAACTCCATTTTCATAATAAAAATATACAGAATAAAGCAGGGGTAGTCAAACTCTGGCCCTCCAGCTGTGGTGAAACTACAAATCCCATGATGCATCTCTCTCTGGGAGCCATGTCTCTGGCTGTGAGAATCTTGCAATGCCTTCTGGGATTTGTAGTTCCACCACAGCTGGAGGGCCAGAGTTTGGCTACCCATGGAATAAAGTATTAAAAAAATGGAGACATGGCTCCCGCTGATCCTTCTCTTGTGGCCACCCTAGGCACTGGTATGTGAAGTCACATATACATGCGCATGGGATGCATGAGGGAAGGGAGAAAAAAAAAAAAAGCACTTCTGGTGGAAACATGATGGATGGTGCCACGGGGAAGACGTTATGGTGGCACTGGGGGGTACTTAATACTGTAATCATGAGAAGCACTATAAAGAGGAGCAGAGTAATGGAGGGCTCATTGACCATCAGTGCAAGATATGATGCTACTGGGGCTCTCCACTGACCACCAATGTAAGAGGGGAGGTTAACGGGGCTCTCCACTGACCACCAACGTAAGATGTGATGTTACTGGGGCTATCCACTGACCACCAATGTAAGAGGGGAGGTTACTGGAGCTCTCCATTGACCACCAATGTAAGATATGATGTTACTGGGGCTCTCCACTGACCACCAATGTAAGAGGAGATGTTACTGGGGCTCTCCACTGACCACTAATGTAAGATGTGATGTTACTGGGGCTCTTCACTGACCTCAAATGTAGGAGGGGAGGTTACTGGAGCTCTCTACTGACCACCAATGTAAGATATGATGTTACTGGGCTCTCCACTGACCACCAATGTAAGATGTGATGTTACTGGGGCTCTTCACTGACCTCAAATGTAGGAGGGGAGGTTACTGGAGCTCTCTACTGACCACCAATGTAAGATATGATGTTACTGGGCTCTCCACTGACCACCAATGTGATATGTGACGTTACTGGGGCTCTCCACTGACCACAAATGTAAGATATGATGCTACTTGGGCTCTCCACTGACAACCAATGTAATATGTAATGTTACTGGGGCTGCCCACTGACCACCAATGTAAGGAAGGCATTACTTGGGCAGGGGTACGCTGACAACCTATGCATGATTTCTCTTATCAACCCCCTAAGGACTGTCTACTTAAGCGATTCAGACACTGCACCTTTCCTAACTGGAACACTGGGATTTGCTCAGGAGGTTTTAATGAAAACAGACCTTCCCATTCTGCAATCAGTCTGGAGAGGACATCGTGAACAGCAATACAGCTTTAAAAACTGCAACCCAGACAAATGTCATCTCAAGATTTTAGCCGAAATCTGGCCCACAAGGGGAACTCTGCAGGTCTTTCCAGTTGCTAGAGTGTCCTTGATCAGCCTCAGAACTGAACAGCAGATCAATTTTTAAGTAGTTTGAACAAGTCCAACCTGTCGGAGAACTAATAATGCTGAATACATAATGAAGAGGAAGTGTCATTGGCGGAATCTCATCCCTGGACTGCTGTTCTATTGCACAAGACTTCCTCCTGGCAGATCATGCCACATCCCTTTTAAAAAGGGAAACTCTTGTAAACAAGTAAAAGTAATCAGCGAACTATTATCCAGGGAATTTTATTGCTCTCAGAAGTTTGGGTCAGTTCACACAAAAAAAAAAATGGACCTATAATATATTTTTAAATATCCTTGTGAAAAGGAGCAGGGGAATGCTTATCCTCCCCCATATCACTCCCAGCCTTCTTCCCTGCTGGTTCGGGGATGCCAACCAGAGCCCTGAAGCCACTTCTCTTCGATAGTCATGCAGCCACTCCTATGCCGACACTTGCTCATCTTATTCATCACTTCTCCAGGCTTCTGGAGCAATGACTGGTCCCCTGAAGCCACTTCTCTTCGATGGTCATGCTGTCACTCGCTCGTCAACACTTTAATGTACAATGTGGGACAAGCGGTCCAGCTGGGGAAGCTGGCATCCAAAGTGTTGAATGCTTAAAATTTGTATGGAGTCTGGAACACATGACACATGCTGCCAGAGAGGCGAGTAGAATACCTCTTTCTTTGCGGGAAATTGCCATTTAGGAGATTTTTAGGCAGCTGTCATGGTCGATTTGACACTTGCCCATTTCACTGCCCATGCCTACAATCTTCATACTCCTCATTCTTTGGCCAGTGTAGCTACTTAAGAGAATGAAAAATATGAGGCATGAGCCACATGGAAGAATTATGAATTCTCTTCTTTTGATGGATCACATTTTTTAATTTTTATTTTAGTGACAGATCTCCTTAAATGCATTATAAACTACAAGCAATCTGCATGAAGAGACCGGATCCATTATAGTCAGTGGCACTAAATCTGAAGGAATGTAAATGGTGCCACACGCTATACGGCAGGGAACATGCATTTTTCACGCAGTTGCTCATGTACTTCACTACCTCAAAACTGTACAAGTGTTAATGGACCCTTCCTCAATCTTCCACACAACGGACTGAAGGAATGACTCAGTGCAATGATATCTCTCTCTCATCAAAGAGTGATGTCTGGTGACACAGAACCAGTATGCAGACCTGTCCAACCCAACTTCATCATCTGCATAATTGTGCCAGGTCAGTGACCTGAAGCATTGAGGGTCGGCTCACACCACAAACAGTACGTTCCAGAGAGGTCAGCCTCCGGAACGCACTGTATACAAACCGGCCAGCTCCTTGCGTTCAGGTGTGTGGTCAGTACATTTAAGTAAATGGCACCACAGCCACGCCCCCCACCCAGTGTGATTGCTGCAAGCACTGGACTGGAATGCAGGCACTAATGTGCCACTTAGACGGTGCCCTTGACTTCAATGCACCGCCACGCCCCCTCCCGCCCCTGAACACAGGGAGTCGGTTGGGTTGCAATACAGTGCGTTCCAGAGGCTGACCGCTCTGGAACGCATTGTTTGTTGTGTGAACCAGCCCTGTAGCCAACAACAATTTCAGGTACTGGTAAGCTTGGATACAGGTTTCCTTTAAGCCGGTCATTGATTATTGCAGTCCTAGTGAGGGAACATAAATCAGGTGCGAGAGCAGAGCAGCTGCAAGTCCCGTGAGCCGCACAAACATTCTGGCTGCTGTTTACATTTCCAGGGCAGGGACTGATAGCGAGCCCGGCTCCGACACTCAGCGCGATATCACAGGAAGCCTTTCCACAGGAAATTGTACACACACATCTAATACACTTAATCCAGCTTAATAATATCCATGCCCCAGGATGCTGGCTTTTAGAAAGTTATGAGAACCAGTACGTCCATTCCTGCCGGAAGCAAGCCGTTCAATATAGACAATTATTCCATTTTGGGCTGTTATGTGCTCACCAGTAGCCTCAATGTGACCCTTTCAGGCAACGAGTTCCTGTTCTGGGATACAGAATAATTAAAGGCACACTGCAAACAAACATTCAGCATACCCCACTAGATACTAATTGAATACAATATGGCAACATAACCATACTTCAGTGTAGTTCAAAAACAATAGCCATGCTTTCTTTGGGAAACAAAATGTTGGTTTTAGGTTTAACATCGCTAAGAGGCCCACTACCTTAAACTACGGTCTACTAATATGTGGTGAAAAAAATAAATAAAATAAGACTCAATAATTAAATACTGATGTGGTGATAACACTATACGAAGCTATGCAATGACAAGACCCTGGATGCGGGGCCTTTTCATTGCATACTGGACAGAGCTGCTGAATGTTGAGCGGCAGTAAGTGCTGTGCACTGGATGCAGAGCATTCCAGCACCCAGCAATGTGGAGTGATCTTCTGCATAGTTCTGGCCATAATGTCGTTTGCGAAAATGTTTCCGCGACAACTGTAATATTTTGGATGGCCCATCACTTTATGTACCAGTGAAAATAATCAGCAAGACAAATAGAATGGGTAAATATCCCCAGCAAGGACAAAGACCGTTATATATAGATATATATCTCTATATATTTTCGGGTTCTAAACCTTCCCCATGCTGACCCAATCTGACAAATGTTTTCTTTTGCACTTTAGGGCCATGTCATACTGGGTAGATGGTGCTGGTGAGAACTCCCCAGCAGAGCAGCAGGATATCTCTGAGGAACAGCAAGCAGTGAACACATTCACCTGCTTGCACACGTCACTTCCCTTCCGGCTGGAGAAACACGACATCGCTCTCTCACCGTTGACTCAGGTTTGCAGCATTTTTGCCAGTGGGGTGTTGTTCCCACTCTGCTGAAATTTCTGCAAAACCTCAGTCACTGGCAAGGTAATGACACATACAAAGCAAGCATGTGTCTTCTGAATGATCCCGTTGCTGGCAAATTCTTGCTAGACCGGATCTGTAAGGCATACAGGTAAGATAAGTGGTCAGCACACCTCATCTCCTGCTTATAAATTGGTGTTTATTGACATTTATTCAGAAAGACTATTTTTGAAGCAGGGATAAAAGGTGCTGACAGCATACCTTACCCATGGATTACCTACACCATCCACCAGTTGTTCCAGCAGCCAAGCTATGGTTTATACATGTATGGTGTGTGATGCACATGTCAGGAATGCTAGTGTGATACGAGACTTAAAACCTATGGCTGTCAGCAAACATTCTGCACAGAACTAAATCTAAACCTGAAACATTTCTGCTTCTACTTAAAAAGAGAATGACTGGATTTTTTTCTTTATCCTTCCTGGACTGCATGAGAACTTTGCCAATTGACTTTACTTGTTGGTTTGATCCTCAAAAGAAAACCTGTTACCTCCATCTTGTGATGGAGGAAAAAAAACTAAAAATGACCAGACCCCCATGTTGGTCTATGGGGAATGGGTTGTAAACAGACATGTGTCCATTTACATCAGATTACCCCCGATCCGGCACGATCAGGTCCAGTGAAATGGAACACTGTTCCGTTTGTTTTTCCGGACCTGGCCAAAGCCGGGGAAACCGGATGTAAACAGATACCCATCAGTTTAGATCCGGCTGCCCATAGACTTACATTGAGCATCCGATTGGGTCCACTGAGAAACTGAAAGGCGTAGCTGATTGGACAGCCTGTCTGAAAAGAGGCCTTACTGGAATCTTGGTGAGCGTTGTGTATTTCTTTCAGATCTGTGCCGTAATCCAGAGTGAAACTTTGTGTCTGTGCTTCCTGTAATAAAGACCGGTCACTGCTGCTCTCTCCTTGTGCAGGGTGACTGGTCTCGTCTCCGCCCCCTCCTGTAGTTTTCTCAAGTGGGTGGGGCCTGCTGGGATAATTCCATAGCTATGCACAGCACAGTAATGATGCCATCATTACCTTTACAAAGTTGTATCTGGGTATCGAAAAGGCATTTGGTACACACAAAGTGGATTTACATCCTTTGCGGCTACTGAGGAATATACTAAAAAGTGTTTTTGCCTAAAGTTCAGCTTTAAAGCAGAAAGTCAATAACACAAGAGGCTAAATTGCTATTATGATTTACAAAAAGTTTGCTGTGATTCAGACGGATGTCTGTTTTCCCAGCTTTGGTTTCCCTTCAAATATTTTCAAAGAAAGTCCAAACACAACTAGATGAAGAGAACAAAAGTTCAAAGAAGCACAAAAGATAGAGCTCATTAATGATAACCAAACAGATGACAGCACCGGGCATGGTGGAACTTGAGGGCTGAAAGGGTTAATAAACCCTTGCATGTTTTTGCTTATATCTACTTCTAGCAAGTGACTTTAATGTAACTTTAAGGTGGGCAACGTCATCTGTAGGGATAGCGAGACTAGATTGAAAGATTACAATAAGCGGGCATGTTTACCAGCTAAAGGCCAACCCAACAGAGTGAATCAGCCTCTAATGGTGATATTTTTCTGCAGCAGGCTTATGTCTTTACTAGGGATGCAGCGTTACGGGTTCTTGGGTATCAAATAGGAGTACAGGTATTTTTTTTATTTATTGGTATTCGCCGATACCAAATACTGATACCGAAAGTCCCATTAAGGAAGTCAGGTGGCGTGTAATGACTCGCCACCCAGCTTCCTGATTAGCACGGAAGTCCATGTTTCCTTGTCTCCATGCTCCCAGGTGACGTGGAAACATGGTCGGCTTTATGGCCACTCAGGAGGCCGGGGGGGCGGGTAATTACTCACTGCCAGCTTCTCGATCAATCAGGGAGACGGGCGGCATGTCATTACACGGCACCTGGCTTCCTGATTGGCTGGGAAGCCAGCTCCATCCTCCACCGTCAGCAGATGAAGCCGGCCAGGTGAACCCTGGCCGGCTTCATCTGTAATGACTCTCTGCCCGGCATCCTAAAACCGAAAGTTCGGGTATCGGGATAGGCATCGGTACGAGTACTCGCCCAAATACTCAGTATCGGGACCGATAATAGCATCGGTATCAGTGCACAGTCCCTAGTCTTTACCCTCTCTGCAGTAAGGACATAACATTATTTGTTTATTCCACAACATGGTGAATCAGAAGGATGAGATATCAGCATCTGGCCTTGCAATGACCATGGTAGTTGGGCAAAGCTGAGCAACTTAGTGGGGATGTCTCATTTTTGGAATGGCTCCCTCACCGCTCGCTAGCTTGTGGGGCAATCTCATGCATAGTTTACCAATTTGTATTGGCATTGCAGTCCATCACGGGAGTGAGCTTGGAGCGGTGACTACTTTACAACACACACAGGGACCATGGGGAACAAAAGTAGCCACCCTCCAGAAGGAAGGTGTCAGCACCAATCCAGAGATGATTGGAGGATCTACAGCCGAGTGATACACAAATAAGATCCATTGTTGTTAATATTTAGGGTGTTTGAATGCATTATTAAGATCTAACTCCTGAGTGTAGTGTAACTTTAAGGTCTTGGTGGTGCAGGTTGGCGTGTTATTCTCTAGATAGAGCAGAAGCCGAGGAGCAGAACATTTCAGTGTGTTTATATGCAGGACACAGGCTGAGACTCTCCTTTGTATACACAGTGTGGCCAAATAATTATCTTCCAGCACAAGGTTCACACCTATTTACAAAGGCAGCGGAACAGAAATGTATCGGCCTGGCAGCCAACACTACAACACCGAGCAGTTTTTGCGAAAGCCAAGGCCACCCAAGGAACTTTATAGCAATTTCTTATAGCAATTGCTTATTATAGCCGGGGCAAAGCCATTTGTGTGTTGAGGGAATGCTAAGCAATGATTAGCAAATGATCAACAGGACTGCAAACAATTTCTACACCTTACAGTAATCCAGCCACAAACCTATTCAATGCAAACTGAGCATATGGTAGTATTGGCGTTGCTTTCAGTGAAAAGCACACTAATGAGATCCAAAGATATAAAAAGATGAGATTCTATAAAAGAGCTCTACTTTTCTTGTAAAAAGATAAGCTTGGCCCTGCCCCGCTCCCCAATATCTATACTGGCCCTTTAAAGTGGATCTTTAAATAACATTACAACTCTACACGAGTCAATTCTTGACAGGTTACGATATACAGCAACAGCATCATGATGGAAAGCAGCTCTACCCCTTGTCATTAAAGTGGACCTTCCTTCCTTCATTCCTCCCACCTCACCCTTTACCTATA